>NC_134483.1:513422757-513610257 GCF_040206685.1 Ascaphus truei
GTTCCCCGTGACTCGGGGCTCGCTCCCCCGTTCCCCGTGACTCGCTCCCCTGTTCCCCGTGACACGGGGCTCGCTCCCCCGTGACGCGCTCCCCCGTTCCCCGTGACGCGCTCCCCCGTTCCCCGTGACGCGCTCCCCCGTTCCCCGTGACGCGCTCCCCCGTTCGCCGTGACGCGTTCCCCCGTTCCCCGTGACGCGCTGAAATTTCTGAAAGCATTGTATGTTTCTCTGTCTGTACTGTGTTCCCTGTCCCTAGCGGCAATCTCATTGGTCCCTTGGCCCGCCCGCCCCCGCACACTCTCATTGGCCTCACACACTCACACCACTGCTTGAGGCCCCTTGCAGCTCACCTTCCCCCCTCTCGGTGGCCGTCACTCTCCCCCGTCACCCGGACCGCAGCTCACCTTCCCCCCTCCCGGTGGCCGTCACTACAGGCCCCGCACCTTCCCCCCTCCCAGTGGCCGTCACTACAGGCCCCGCACCTTCCCCCCTCCCGGTGGCCGTCACTCCCGACACACACACACACACCGCCCGCCCAGGTAAGTAACACCACTGCGCGTCCCGCCTCAACTGATGGCCCCAGTAACTCCACCCATTTCAGCCTCGCGCCAACAGGCCCACACAGGCCAGGCCCCAGGCCCACACATGCACACGCTTCCTGCCGCCACGGCCGCCGCCTGCACGCGCCTCAGTCCGACACATCGGGGGACCAAGCGATCGCAGGGGGGGGGGAGCGTGTCACGGGGAACGGGGGAGCGCGTCACGGGGAACGGGGGAGCGCGTCACTAGGAGCGCGTCACGGGGGAACGGGGGGAGCGCGTCATGGGGAAGCGCGTCACGGGGAACGGGGGAGCGCGTCACGGGGAACGGGGGAGCGCGTCACGGGGAACGGGGGAGCGCGTCACGGGGAACGGGGGAGCGCATCATGGGGAACCTTCCCCCCACTCCCCTTTCACCCCCCCACTCCCCTTTCACCCCCAACTCCCCTTACTCCCCTTTCCCCCCCCCTCCCCTTTCCCCCCTACTCCCCTTTTCCCCCCCCTCCCCTTACCCCCCTCCCCTTCCCCCCACTCCCTTCCCCCCCACTCCCCTTTCCCCCCCACTCCCCTTCCCCCCCCACTCCCCTTTCCCCCCCCACTCCCCTTCCCCCCCACTCCCCTTTCCCCCCCCACTCCCCTTCCCCCCACTCCCCTTTCCCCCCCACTCCCCTTCCCCCCCCACTCCCCTTTCCCCCCCACTCCCCTTTCCCCACACTCCCCTTCCCCCCCCCACTCCCCTTTCCCCCCCCCCACTCCCCTTTCCCCCCCACTCCCTTTCCCCCCCCACTCCCCTTTCCCCCCCACTCCCCTTCCCCCCCCCAACTCCCCTTCCCCCCCACTCCCCTTTCCCCCCCCCTCCCCTTCCCCCCCCTCCCCTTCCCCCCACTCCCTTTCCCCCCTCCCCCCACTCCCCTTTCCCCCCTCCCCCCCACTCCCCTTTCCCCCCCCTCCCCTTCCCCCCCCACTCCCTTCCCCCCCCTCCCCTTTCCCCCCCCTCCCCTTCCCCCCCCCTCCCCTTCCCCCCCCACTCCCCTTTCCCCCCCTCCCCTTCCCCCCCCACTCCCCTTCCCCCCACTCCCCTTTCCCCCCCACTCCCCTTTCCCCCCCACTCCCTTTCCCCCCCCACTCCCCTTTCCCCCCACTCCCTTTCCCCCCCACTCCCCTTTCCCTCCCCACTCCCCTTCCCCTCCGCTCCCCTCCCCCCCCTCCGCTCCCCCTTCCCCCCTCCGCTCCCCCTTCCCCCCCCTCCGCTCCCCCTTCCCCCCCTCTGCTCCCCCTCCGCTCCCCCTTCCCCCCCTCCGCTCCCCCTTCCCCCCCTCGCTCCCCCTTCCCCCCTCTCCGCTCTCCCTTTCCCCCCCTCTGCTCCCCCTCCCTCCCCCCTTCCCCCCCTCCGCTCCCCCTTCCCCCCCTTCCGCTCCCCCTTCCCCCTCTCCGCTCTCCCTTTCCCCCCCTCCGCTCCCCCTTTCCCCCCTCCGCTCCCCCTTTCCCCCCCCTCCGCTCCCCCTTCCCCCCCCTCCGCACCCCCTTCCCCCCCCCTCCACTCCCCTTTCCCCCCCCCCTCCGCTCCCCCTTCCCCCCCCCCTCCGCTACCCCTCCCCCCTCCACTCCCCCTCCCCCCCCTCCGCTCCCCCTCCGCTCCCCCTCCCCCCCCCTCCGCTCCCCCTCCCCTCCCACTCCCCTTCCCCCCCACTCCCCTTCCCCCCCCTCCCCTTCCCCCCCACTCCCCTTTCCCCCCCCTCCCATTCCCCCCCCACTCCCCTTCCCCCCCACTCCCCTCCCCCCCACTCCCCTTTCCCCCCACTCCCCTTCCCCCCTCTCTGCTCTCCCTTTCCCCCCCCTCTGCTCCCCCTCCGCTCCCCCTTCCCCCCCCTCCGCTCCCCCTCCCCCCCCTCCGCTCCCCCTTCCCCCCCCCTCCGCTACCCCTCCCCCCCCTCCGCTCCCCTCCCCCCCTCCGCTCCCCCTCCCCCCCTCCACTCCCCCTCCCCCCCCCCCTCCGCTCCCCCTCCACTCCCCTTCCCCCCCCTCCCCTTCCCCCCCACTCCCCTTTCCCCCCCTCCCCTTCCCCCCCCACTCCCCTTCCCCCCCACTCCCCTTTCCCCCCCACTCCCCTTCCCCCCTCTCCGCTCTCCCTTTCCCCCCTCTGCTCCCCTCCGCTCCCCCTTCCCCCCCTCCGCTCCCCCTTCCCCCCCCTCCGCTCCCCCTTCCCCCCTCTCCGCTCTCCTTTCCCCCCCTCCGCTCCCCCTTTCCCCCCCTCCGCTCCCCCTTCCCCCCCCTCCGCTCCCCCTTCCCCCCCTCCGCTCCCCCTTCCCCCCCCCTCCGCTCCCCCTTCCCCCCCCTCCGCTCCCCCTTCCCCCCCCTCCGCTCCCCCCCCACTCCCCTTTCCCCCCCTCCCCTTCCCCCCCCACTCCCCTTCCCCCCCCACTCCCATTTCCCCCCCACTCCCCCTCCGCTCCCCCCTCCCCCCCTGCTCCCCCTCCCCCCCTCCCCACCCCCCCCCCTCCGCTCCCCCTCCCCCCCTTCCCCACCCCCCCCCTCCGCTCCCCTCCCCCCCCCTCCGCTCCCCCTCCCCCCCCTCCGCTCCCCCTCCACTCCCCCCTCCCCCCCCCGCTCCCCCTCCCCCCCTCCCCACCCCCCCCTTCCGCTCCCCCTCCCCCCCCCTCCGCTCCCCCTCCCCCCCCTCCGCTCCCCCTCCCCCCCCCTCCGCTCCCTCTTTTCCCCCCCTCCGCACCCCTTTCCCCCCCGCACCCCTTCCCCCCCCCACTCCCCTTTCCCCCCCACTCCCCTTCCCCCCTCTCCGCTCTCCCTTTCCCCCCCACTGCTCCCCCTCCGCTCCCCATTCCCCCCCTCCGCTCCCCTTCCCCCCCCTCCGCTCCCCCTCCCCCCTCCACTCCCCCTTCCCCCCCCCCCCTCCGCTCCCCCTCCACTCCCCTTCCCCCCCCTCCCCTTCCCCCCCACTCCCCTTTCCCCCCCTCCCCTTCCCCCCCCACTCCCCTTCCCCCCCCACTCCCCTTTCCCCCCCACTCCCCTTCCCCCTCTCCGCTCTCCCTTTCCCCCCTCTGCTCCCCCTCCGCTCCCCCTTCCCCCCCTCCGCTCCCCCTTCCCCCCCCTCCGCTCCCCTTCCCCCTCTCCGCTCTCCCTTTCCCCCCCTCCGCTCCCCCTTTCCCCCCCTCCGCTCCCCCTTCCCCCCCCTCCGCTCCCCCTTCCCCCCCCCTCCGCTCCCCCTTCCCCCCCCTCCGCTCCCCCCTTCCCCCCCTCCGCTCCCCCTTCCCCCCCCTCCGCTCCCCCCCCACTCCCCTTTCCCCCCCCTCCCCTTCCCCCCCACTCCCCTTCCCCCCCCCCACTCCCATTTCCCCCCCCTCCCCCCTCCGCTCCCCCCCCTCCCCCCCTGCTCCCCCTCCCCCCCTCCCCACCCCCCCCCCTCCGCTCCCCCTCCCCCCCCTCCGCTCCCCCTCCCCCCCCTCCGCTCCCCCTCCACTCCCCCCCTCCCCCCCCCGCTCCCCCTCCCCCCCTCCCCACCCCCCCCTTCCGCTCCCCCTCCCCCCCCCTCCGCTCCCCCTCCCCCCCCTCCGCTCCCCCTCCCCCCCCCTCCGCTCCCTCTTTTCCCCCCCCTCCGCACCCCTTTCCCCCCCGCACCCCTTCCCCCCCCCACTCCCCTTTCCCCCCCACTCCCCTTCCCCCCTCTCCGCTCTCCCTTTCCCCCCCACTGCTCCCCCTCCGCTCCCCATTCCCCCCCTCCGCTCCCCCCTTCCCCCCCCTCCGCTCCCCTTCCCCCCCCTCCGCTCCCCCTTCCCCCCTCTCCGCTCTCCCTTTCCCCCCTCCGCTCCCCCTTTCCCCCCCTCCGCTCCCCCTTCCCCCCCTCCGCTCCCCCTTCCCCCCCCCTCCGCTCCCCCTTCCCCCCCCTCCGCTCCCCCTTCCCCCCCCTTCCGCTCCCCCCCCACTCCCCTTTCCCCCCCTCCCCCTTCCCCCCCCACTCCCCTTCCCCCCCACTCCCATTTCCCCCCCACTCCCCCTCCGCTCCCCCCTCCCCCCCTGCTCCCCCTCCCCCCCTCCCCACCCCCCCCCTCCGCTCCCCCTCCCCCCCCCCTCCGCTCCCCCTCCCCCCCTCCGCTCCCCCTCCACTCCCCCCTCCCCCCCCCGCTCCCCTCCCCCCCTCCCCACCCCCCCTTCCGCTCCCCCTCCCCCCCCCTCCGCTCCCCCTCCCCCCCCTCCGCTCCCCCTCCCCCCCCCTCCGCTCCCTCTTTTTCCCCCCCTCCGCACCCCTTTCCCCCCCCGCACCCCTTTCCCCCCCCCCACTCCCCTTCCCCCCCCTCCCCTTCCCCCCCCTCCCCTTCCCCCCCACTCCCCTTTCCCCCCCTCCCCCCCCAATCCCCTTCCCCCCCAACTCCCCTTCCCCCCCCACTCCCCTTCCCCCCCCACTCCCCTTCCCCCCCACTCCCCTTTCCCCCCCTCCCCTTCCCCCCCCACTCCCCTTCCCCCCCACTCCCCTTTCCCCCCCTCCCCTTCCCCCCCCAACTCCCCTTCCCCCCCACTCCCCCTTTCCCCCCCACTCCCTTTCCCCCCCCCACTCCCCTTTCCCCCCCACTCCCCTTTCCCCCCCCACTCCCCTTCCCCCCCCACTCCCCTTCCCCTCCGCTCCCCCTCCCCCCCCTCCGCTCCCCCTTCCCCCCCTCCGCTCCCCCTTCCCCCCCTCCGCTCCCCCTTCCCCCCCCTCTGCTCCCCCTCCGCTCCCCTTCCCCCCCTCCGCTCCCCCTTCCCCCCCTCCGCTCCCCCTTCCCCCCTCTCCGCTCTCCCTTTCCTCCCTCTGCTCCCCTCCGCTCCCCCTTCCCCCCCTCCGCTCCCCCTTCCCCCCCCTCCGCTCCCCCTTCCCCCCTCTCCGCTCTCCCTTTCCCCCCTCTGCTCCCCCTTTCCCCCTCCGCTCCCCCTTCCCCCCCCTCCGCTCCCCCTTTCCCCCCCCTCCGCTCCCCTTCCCCCCCTCCGCTCCCCCTTCCCCCCCCCTCCGCTCCCCCTTCCCCCCCCCTCCGCTCCCCCTTCCCCCCCCCTCCGCTACCCCTCCCCCCCTCCACTCCCCCTCCCCTCCGCTCCCCCTCCGCTCCCCCTCCCCCCCCCTCCGCTCCCCCTCCCCCCCCACTCCCCTTCCCCCCCATTCCCCTTCCCCCCCTCCCCTTCCCCCCCACTCCCCTTTCCCCCCCTCCCATTCCCCCCCCACTCCCCTTCCCCCCCACTCCCCTTTCCCCCCCACTCCCCTTCCCCCCTCTCTGCTCTCCCTTTCCCCCCCTCTGCTCCCCCTCCGCTCCCCCTCCCCCCCCTCCGCTCCCCCTCCCCCCCCTCCGCTCCCCCTCCCCCCCTCCGCTCCCCCTTCCCCCCCCCTCCGCTACCCCTCCCCCCCTCCGCTCCCCCTCCCCCCCTCCCCCCCCTCCGCTCCCCCCTCCCCCCCCACTCCCCTTCCCCCCCACTCCCCTTTCCCCCCCTCCCTTCCCCCCCACTCCCCTTCCCCACCACTCCCCTTTCCCCCCCACTCCCCTTCCCCCCTCTCCGCTCTCCCTTTCCCCCCTCTGCTCCCCTCCGCTCCCCCTTCCCCCCCCTCCGCTCCCCCTTCCCCCCCCTCCGCTCCCCCTTCCCCCCCTCCGCTCCCCCTTCCCCCCCCTCTGCTCCCCCTTCCCCCCCCTCCGCTCCCCCTTCCCCCCCTCCGCTCCCCCTTCCCCCCCCTCCGCTCTCCCTTCCCCCCCTCCGCTCTCCCTTTCCCCCCCTCCGCTCC
Organism: Ascaphus truei; assembly: GCF_040206685.1. NCBI lineage: Eukaryota > Metazoa > Chordata > Amphibia > Anura > Ascaphidae > Ascaphus > Ascaphus truei. The sequence continues at coordinate 513,429,052 of NC_134483.1, forward strand.
CCCTTTCCCCCCTCCGCTCCCCCTTCCCCCCCCTTCGCTCCCCCTTCCCCCCCCCTCCGCTCCCCCTTTCCCCCCCCTCCGCTCTCCCTTTCCCCCCCTCCGCTCCCCCTTTCCCCCCTTCGCTCCCCCTTTCCCCCCCCTCTGCTCCCCTTCCCCCCCCCCTCCGCTCCCCCTTCCCCCCCTCCGCTCCCCCTTCCCCCCTCTGCTCCCCCTCCCCCCCCTCCGCTCCCCCTCCGCTCCCCCTCCGCTCCCCCCTCCTTTCCCCCCTCCCCCCCCCGCTCCCCCTCCCCCCTCCCCCCCCTCCGCTCCCCCTCCCCTCCCCCCCACTCCCCTTTCCCCCCCCTTGCCCCCCCCACTCCCCTTTCCCCCCCCCTCCCCTTCCCCCCACTCCCCTTCCCCCCCACTCCCCTTTCTCCCCCTCCCCTTCCCCCCCACTCCCCTTCCCCCCCCACTCCCCTTTCCCCCCCCACTCCCCTTCCCCCCCCCACTCCCCCTCCCCCCCATCCGCTCCCCCTCCCCCCCTCCACTCCCCCTCCCCCCCCTCCGCTCCCCTCTGCTCCCCCTCCCCCCCCTCCACTCCCCTCCCCCCCCCTCCGCTCCCCCTCCGCTCCCCCTCCCCCCCCTCCGCTCCCCCTCCCCCCCCACTCCCCTTCCCCCCACTCCCCTTCCCCCCCCCTCCCCTTCCCCCCCCTCCCCTTTCCCCCCCTCCCCTTCCCCCCCCACTCCCCTTCCCCCCCCACTCCCTTCCCCCCCCACTCCCCTTTCCCCCCCACTCCCCTTCCCCCCTCTCCGCTCTCCTTTCCCCCCCTCTGCTCCCCCTCCGCTCCCCCTTCCCCCCCCTTCCGCTCCCCCTTTCCCCCCCTCCGCTCCCCCTTCCCCCCTCTCCGCTCTCCCTTTCCCCCCTCTGCTCCCCCTTTCCCCCCCTTCGCTCCCCCTTTCCCCCCCTCTGCTCCCCCTTCCCCCCCCTCCGCTCCCCCTTCCCCCCCCTCCGCTCCCCCTCCCCCCCCCTCCGCTCCCCCTCCCCCCCTCCGCTCCCTCTTTCCCCCCCCTCTGCACCCCTTTCCCCCCCGCACCCCTTTCCCCCCCACTCCCCTTCCCCCCCCTCCCCTTCCCCCCACTCCCCTTTCCCCCCCTCCCCCCCACTCCCCTTTCCCCCCCCTTCCCCCCCCCTCCCCCCACTCCCCTTTCCCCCCCCTTCCCCCCCCACTCCCCTTCCCCCCCTCCCCTTCCCCCCACTCCCCTTCCCCCCCACTCCCCTTTCCCCCCCTCCCCTTCCCCCCCACTCCCCTTTCCCCCCCACTCCCCTTTCCCCCCCACTCCCCTTTCCCCCCCACTCCCCTTTCCCCCCCCCACTCCCCTTCCCCCCCCCACTCCCCTTCCCCCCCACTCCCCTTTCCCCCCCCACTCCCCTTTCCCCCCCACTCCCTTTCCCCCCCCACTCCCCTTTCCCCCCCCCACTCCCTTCCCCCCCCCCCCACTCCCCTTTCCCCCCCCACTCCCCTTTCCCCCCACTCCCCTTTCCCCCCCACTCCCCTTTCCCCCCCCACTCCCCTTTCCCCCCCACTCCCCTTTCCCCCCCCCCACTCCCCTTTCCCCCCCCCACTCCCCTTTTCCCCCCACTCCCCTTCCCCCCCCACTCCCCTTTCCCCCCCACTCCCCTTTCCCCCCCACTCCCCCTTTCCCCCCCCACTCCCCTTTCCCCCCCCCCCCACTCCCTTTCCCCCCCCACTCCCCTTCCCCCCCAACTCCCCTTCCCCCCCACTCCCCTTTCCCCCCACTCCCCTTTCCCCCCCACTCCCCTTTCCCCCCCACTCCCCTTTCCCCCCCCACTCCCCTTTCCCCCCCACTCCCCTTTCCCCCCCCACTCCCCTTTCCCCCCGCTCCCCTTCCCCTCCGCTCCCCCTCCCCCCCTCCGCTCCCATTCCCCCCCTCCGCTCCCCCTTCCCCCCCCTCCGCTCCCCCTTCCCCCCCTCCGCTCCCCCTCCGCTCCCCCTTCCCCCCCCTCCGATCCACCTTCCCCCCTCCGCTCCCCCTTCCCCCCCCTCCGCTCCCCCTTCCCCCCCCTCCGCTCCCCCTTCCCCCCTCTCTGCTCTCCCTTTCCCCCCTTCTGCTCCCCCTTTCCCCCCCTCCGCTCCCCCTTCCCCCCCTCCGCTCCCCCTTCCCCCCCTCCGCTCCCCCCTTTCCCCCCCCTCCGCTCCCCCTTCCCCCCCCCCTCCGCTCCCCCTTCCCCCCCCCCTCCGCTCCCCCTTCCCCCCCCCTCCGCTCCCCCCTTCCCCCCCCTCCGCTACCCCTTCCCCCCCTCCGCTCCCCCTCCCCCCCCCACCGCTCCCCTCCGCTCCCCCTCCCCCCCCCTCCGCTCCCCTTCCCCCCCTCCGCTCCCCCTTCCCCCCCCCTCCGCTCCCCCTTCCCCCCCCCTCCGCTACCCCTTCCCCCCTCCGCTCCCCCTCCCCCCCCCACCGCTCCCCTCCGCTCCCCCTCCCCCCCCCTCCGCTCCCCCTTCCCCCCCCCCTCCGCTCCCCCTTCCCCCCCCCTCCGCTCCCCCTTCCCCCCCCTCCGCTACCCCTTCCCCCCCTCCGCTCCCCCTCCCCCCCCCACCGCTCCCCCTCCGCTCCCCCTCCCCCCCCCCTCCGCTACCCCTTCCCCCCCTCCGCTCCCCCTCCCCCCCCTCCGCTCCCCCTTCCCCCCCCCCCCTCCGCTCCCCCTCCGCTCCCCCTCCCCCCCCACTCCCCTTTCCCCCCACTCCCCTTTCCCCCCACTCCCCTTCCCACCCTCCCCTTCCCCCCCACTCCCCTTTCCCCCCCTCCCCTTCCCCCACCCACTCCCCCTCCCCCCCCACTCCCCTTCCCCCCCCACTCCCCTTCCCCCCCCTCCCCTTCCCCCCCACTCCCCTTTCCCCCCCACTCCCCTTTCCCCCCCACTCCCCTTCCCCCCCCAACTCCCCTTCCCCCCACTCCCCTTCCCCCCCCACTCCCCTTCCCCCCCACTCCCCTTTCCCCCCCCACTCCCCTTTCCCCCCCCCACTCCCCTTTCCCCCCCACTCCCCCTTCCCCTCCGCTCCCCCTCCCCCCCCCTCCGCTCCCCCTTCCCCCCCTCCGCTCCCCCTTCCCCCCCCTCCGCTCCCCCTTCCCCCCCCTCCGCTCCCCTTCCCCCCCCTCCGCTCCCCCTCCGCTCCCCCTTCCCCCCTGCGCTCCCCCTTCCCCCCCCTCCGCTCTCCCTTCCCCCCCCTCCGCTCTCCCTTTCCCCCCCCCTCCGCTCCCCCTTTCCCCCCCTACGCTCCCCTTTTCCCCCCCTCTGCTCCCCTTCCCCCCCCTCCGCTCCCCCTTCCCCCCCCTCCGCTCCCCCTTCCCCCCCTCCGCTCCCCCTCCGCTCCCCCTTCCCCCCCCTCCGCTCCCCCTTCCCCCCCTCCGCTCCCCCTTCCCCCCCCTCCGCTCTCCCTTCCCCCCCTCCGCTCTCCCTTCCCCCCCCTCCGCTCTCCCTTTCCCCCCCTCTGCTCCCCCTTCCCCCCCCTCCGCTCCCCCTCCCCCCCCCTCCGCTCCCCCTCCGCTCACCCTCCCCCCCTCCGCTCCCCTCCGCTCCCCCCTCCCCCCCCTCCGCTCCCCCTTCCCCCCCCTCCGCTCCCCCTTCCCCCCCCCTCCGCTCTCCCTTCCCCCCCCTCCGCTCTCCCTTCCCCCCCCTCCGCTCTCCCTTCCCCCCCCTCCGCTCTCCCTTCCCCCCCCTCCGCTCTCCCTTCCCCCCCCTCCGCTCTCCCTTCCCCCCCTCCGCTCCCCCTTTCCCCCCTTCGCTCCCCCTTTTCCCCCCTCTGCTCCCCCTCCCCCCCCCTCCGCTCCCCCTCCGCTCCCCCTCCGCTCCCCCTCCGCTCCCCCTCCGCTCACCCTCCCCCCCCGCTCCCCCTCCCCCCCTTCCCCACCCCCCCCCCTCCGCTCCCCCTCCCCCCCTCCGCTCCCCCTCCCCCCCCTCCGCTCCCCCTCCGCTCCCCCCTCCCCCCCCCGCTCCCCCTTCCCCCCCCTCCCCACCCCCCCCCTTCCGCTCCCCCTCCCCCCCCCCTCCGCTCCCCCTCCCCCCCCTCCTCCGCTCCCCCTCCCCCCCCCTCCGCTCCCTCTTTCCCCCCCCCTCCGCACCCCTTTCCCCCCCCCCTCCGCACCCCTTTCCCCCCCCGCACCCCTTTCCCCCCCCCACTCCCCTTTCCCCCCCCACTCCCCTTCCCCCCCCTCCCCTTCCCCCACTCCCCTTTCCCCCCCTCCCCCCCCCTCCCCTTTCCCCCCCTCCCCCCCCCTCCCCTTTCCCCCCTCCCCCCCACTCCCCTTTCCCCCCACTCCCCTTCCCCCCCACTCCCTTTCCCCCCCCTCCCCTTCCCCCCCCACTCCCCTTCCCCCCCCACTCCCCTTTCCCCCCCCTCCCCTTCCCCCCACTCCCCTTTCACCCCCCACTCCCCTTTCACCCCCCACTCCCCTTTCCCCCCCTCCCCTTCCCCCCCCTCCCCTTTCCCCCCACTCCCCTTTCCCCCCCCCCTCCCCTTCCCCCCCCACTCCCCTTCCCCCCACTCCCCTTCCCCCCCACTCCCCTTTCCCCCCCTCCCTTCCCCCCCACTCCCCTTCCCCCCCCACTCCCCTTTCCCCCCCACTCCCCTTCCCCCCCACTCCCCTTTCCCCCCCCACTCCCCTTCCCCCCCACTCCCCTTTCCCCCCCACTCCCCTTTCCCCCCCCACTCCCCTTTCCCCCCCACTCCCCTTTCCCCCCCCCACTCCCCTTCCCCTCCCCCCACTCCCCTTCCCCTCCGCTCCCCTCCCCCCCCTCCGCTCCCCCTTCCCCCCCTCCGCTCCCCCTTCCCCCCCTCCGCTCCCCCTTCCCCCCCTCCGCTCCCCCTTCCCCCCCCTCCGCTCCCCCTTCCCCCCCCTCCGCTCCCCCCCCCTCCGCTCCCCCTCCGCTCCCCCTTCCCCCCCCTCCGCTCCCCCTTCCCCCCTCCGCTCCCCCTTCCCCCCCTCCGCTCCCCCTTCCCCCTTCTCCGCTCTCCCTTTCCCCCCCTCTGCTCCCCTTTCCCCCCTTCTGCTCCCCCTTTCCCCCCCTCCGCTCCCCCTTCCCCCCGCCTCCGCTCCCCCTTCCCCCCCCTCCGCTCCCCCTTCCCCCCCCCTCCGCTCCCCCTTCCCCCCCTCCGCTCCCCCTTCCCCCCCCTCCGCTCCCCCTTCCCCCCCCCTCCGCTACCCCTTTCCCCCCCTCCGCTCCCCCTCCCCCCCCCCTCCGCTCCCCCTCCCTCCGCTCCCCCTCCCCCCCCTCTGCTCCCCCTCCCCCCCACTCCCCTTTCCCCCCCCCCCCACTCCCCTTTTCCCCCCCTCCCCCCCACTCCCCTTTCCCCCCCTCCCCTTCCCCCCCCACTCCCCTTCCCCCCCCACTCCCCTTTACCCCCCACTCCCCTTCCCCCCCCACTCCCCTTTCCCCCCCCCACTCCCCTTTCCCCCCCCACTCCCCTTTCCCCCCCCACTCCCCTTTCCCCCCCACTCCCCTTCCCCCCCACTCCCCTTTCCCCCCCAACTCCCCTTCCCCCCACTCCCCTTTCCCCCCCACTATTTGGTTTTGGCATTTCTTTTAGTAGTCTTGGACTGATGATTTTTAAGGGATATAGCTTTTCTGAGACCTATTTTTGGTTTATTATATATAACACTCACCAATATTGGATCTTTTTAATAATACTCCAATGCTTATTAAGAGCTTTTTGAATTGTTTAATGCATGGGATTATATTTTGTTATAAAGAGTGGGTTCATATCGGTTTGATAGTTAGTATTATATTTTTTCCTTTCTTTTTTCTTTAATAGTGTGTTTCTATCTATTTTGCATGTTCTTTTTAATACCGATTCCACCAAACTATGGTCAGAACCTCTGCTTGAGAATTTGGTCCTGAGATCCTCTGCTTGCTGGACAAAACTTTGATCTTTGGAGTTATTACGTTTTAATCTTAAAAATTGCCTGTATGGGATATTGTCAATCCATTTTACATGATGGTTGCTTCTACTCGTGATGTAAGATTGAACTGAATGACCAATACTTCTGAGAAGAAAAAAAACATAGAAATGAATTAAATAATGTGCCATATTGGACCTGCATTGTGTCTTCTTTATTTACTGTTGTATATATGAGGTCACTTTCCCAGTAGCACCCCAGTTATCACAATGAAATATATAAATATATAATACAGTGGAACTGGGTTTTTATCTTGCTAAGACTGTGTATGGCTACTAAAAGTAAAGCAAGAGGTCAGCTAGTATCAGCAGCCTAAGTAACAGAGTATTGATCTAGCCGACAGTGTGTGATTTGTGTTGTATTGTGAATTATTCTACAATAAAGAAAATGTTTTGTTTTTTAAACGTAAGGGTTAGTGAAATGTCTTAATCGCTGCAAGGGATAATTTCATTGTCATTAGCAGGGTATGCTCAGACAGGCCGCATCCGTGATCCCACGATGCAGGGTCTCTGACACAATCCCCTTCTCGCCTTACGTCTGGTAGTACAGCGCAGCCGATTCCGCCAGGCCTGGGGAATCCTCCGCTGCGGTTACGTCTGCTCCGCTGGATCATCCGTACACTAAGGGGGCAAGTGCCTTACTATTGGCCGGCCCTGCAATACTCCACTACAGTGTAGAGGAAACTAGATGGGGCCTGCGGAGAACTGGTCTGGCCTAGTCCAGGGGGCTTGACTAGCTCCCTGGACACTACCTCTCCCTTCGCTGGCTCCGCCAGGACTGAGCACGCCACCTCCAGTCCGCGGAGGATATCCTGAACGACAGGACCTCCTCTTCCTGCAGCGCCAACCTCAGGATGGCCACTGCCTTACAGTCCACATGTATGTGGCTGTGACAGCCACAACATGGCGCCACAGCTCACTAAACCCTCCCACGTGACAGGACCTGTCAGGGAGGAGGCAAGGGAGGGTACCCTGCTACATAGCTAATCTAGCTATTAGCTTATCTCAGGTGTGCTCCACAAGGAACATTAAACTGTCAACCAGGAAGTGGAACTGGTGTGCTTTTAAAGAAAGCCAGGGGGAGAGAGCTACTACAGGTACATGCACTCATTTTGGTCCTACACGACGGATATGCACAAAAATGGCTACGGTATAACAGAACAGGGACAAAAATATTCACTGTTCCATCTACCAGACACATACTGAATTGAAATACTATATTTTACAATAAATAAAACTCAACTGCAGGAAGCTATTCCACTTGCTTCCTACAGCACACAAAGTGTTATGGGGATGTCAAGTCTAAGGCACCTGTGGCCCGTAATATAGTGTTCGCGCGCGCTCCGCCATGCGCGTGCGGCACTTATAGTTGGCTGTGGATAGACAGCCGTCCTATACTAGGGCCACGCGCGCACGGCAGTGAGCGTGGAGCCGGCCGACAGTGGGGAAGATTGCGAAAAGAACGTTTTCGCGTCGCTACCACCACTGTAATGTATGTATGTATGTATGCGTGTGTGTGTGTATGCACAATGTTAATAAATCATTTATTCTTACACGTGTCTTTTTTTTTCATTTTAAAAATATATAATTGATAACTCACACAATTGACACACACACACACACACACAGACCTCTGCAAACCTGTCCTTCCCGGCAGCACGGACCGTGAAGGCGCGTTTGCGCCCGCATTTACTATAAAAGCCTGAGGAATTGGGCATGGGGTCAGACTCAACAGGATCAGGAGTTGAACCCACACAACCTCTGTTATTCAGAACAACAGTACGAGCAGTGTGAGCTAATTCAGTTGATGGGTTGCAGTGCATACTGCCTAAGGCAGTTATTCCCAACCTTTTTTGTTTGGAGTAACCCTTGAAGTATTTCGAAAAATCTCGGGGAACCCCTATTAGGTTCGACAGGGGTAAATCACAACATATCACACCTCATGAGCCACCTCTATTTCCCACCCTCTAACCATGTATTTCTTTCCCTTCCGTCTCACTCACTCTCACCCCCCCTCCCACCTCGCATGTATTTATCCCCTGCGTATCACTCTTACGCCCTCTTTTCCTCACTCCCTCTCCTCTCACTCGCCCCTACCTTCCGTCAATTACCCCACTCTCACTCAATCCCTCCTACAAAATACATACCAAAATATCCCACCCCGCAATACATAATTTAAAAAAACCCACCCCCTTCAATAGATATTAGACTTGTAAAATGAGAAGGGCCGAACTGCTCCAAGGAAAACAGATTTTGGCTGCACAGGTAAAATCATCATACTCCTATCTTCCCCAGCACCCCTCATCATCCTCATAGCTCCCCTAGCACCCCTCATCGTCATCATCCTCATATCTCCCCAAGCACCCCTCATCATCAATCATCATCATCCTATCTCCCCCAGCACCCCTCATCATCATCCTCATATCTCCCCCAGCATCCCTCATCATCCTAATATACCCACCCCCTGCTTGTCACATCACCTTCCCCCTGCATCTCACATCACCCTCCACCCGTATCTCACGTCACTCTCCCCCCCTGCTTCTCACATCACTCCCCCTCCTGCATCACATCACTCCCCCCCCCTGAACCGCACATCACCCTCCGCCTCCCTGGATCTCACATCTCCACCACGCCCCCATATACCTACCTCAGGCGGGAGAGGCTGGTGTCCTGCGGTTGCCAGCGGAGGAGGTGGCAGGCCACAGAATGGCAGAACAGGCAGGACGGCATGTGCTCGCTCTAGCTAGCAGCAGGCACTGGACGTGCCGGGTCACACTGCTAAAGTGCGCTCCTACTCTGCAGTCCTGAGAGCGAGCGGGCTCTAGGAGGGGAGTGGGGGGGTGTAGTCTGTAGGAGGAACCCCTGAGACTGCTTCCACGGAACCCTGGTTGGGAATCACTGGCTTCTTTTATAGTCCTCGCTGATGCACGTGGGGCGTGCGCCTGGCATTGTGCGTGCACATGGCGTGCGCGTTTCGTTGTTAGGGTGCAAGCGGTAATGCGCACGGTTAGGGGGCATGACTCTTACATCACAGCGTTAGGCCGCGCTGTGATTGGTTCGTGGCGTGGAAGCAGCGCGAAAATAATTTTATTGTAATTTCCCTGGTCTGCCGCGGCACCACTCATGGCCGACGCGCGCTCTCTATTACACGCCGCTTACCTCCAAGGGATATCTATTTTGTTGATTGTATTTGTAACCTTGAAAGCACTTCAAACACAAAGTAACAATATGTACTGAGGGCTATGAGTTACTGAGGCCAGGTGACATTAAATAAGAGATATACAGAATATGGGAAACCTCACTCTATTGGGTTAGAAGAAAATGGGCACCACTGCTGCTCTAGGGATCACAGTTATAACTGCGGTTTGACAAGTAAACACTATTATTATTAGTAGACGAATATTCTTAGTACTATCTGGATGTTATACATTTTCATTTTATTGGACCAGATTTGTGCAATCTCGGTTATATAAATTGTACAGGAGACATTACATCCCTTTAATCCCATTAAATCCCTTTGCTAAATAAAGAAGCTACGGTATGGTTTATTTTCTTACTCCCTTTCAGTCATGCATATTTTGTACAGTGAACAATACAATCAATAACATTGTTTTTTTACATGTAAAATGGTTTATTTATAACCAATGTTAATATAGCCAGGTCCCCCTCTGCACAGCAGTCCCCCCTCTCCAGGAGCACTGCAGCCGGTTGCGGGTGGGGGCGTCGTCACTAGGGCAAGGGGGGGGGCAAGCGGAGCCCGATAGGCCAGCAGCTGGGGGTTGGTGCGGTGTCGCGGCGCTGGATGGAGGCCAGATACTCCCGGCGGCTCCCGTTGCAGGGCACCGCCATTCTCAACTGCTTGGCGCATGGGCAGTGAGGGCCCTCGGCTAGCTTGCGCATGCGCAGGAGATAGCGCGCGAACCCTCCACCAATAGGATAAGGCTCTAGGCAGAGACTACAAGCCCCATGAGCCTTAGGGGACCCCACGTGACGCCAGGGAGCCAATAGGGCTGTAGCATCTCCCTGCAGAGGAGATTAGATACTTTTAGTTACTTTGGAGCCAAGTCAGTCAGAACAAGCTAGGGGAAGGAGGTGAGTGCAGGGGTCAGTGACCCACTGCATTAGGCCAGCAGCCCCCTAGGTCCCAGTCAGGTCCTGAGCAGCTTGTTGTGCTATAGCGACAGGCCCTAGATAGGGACACTGCCCCATTAGCTGTTTGTATGGTCAGGGACACAGTGCTGAAGCCGTGCGGCCCTGCGAGGTGGATTCTGGGCTCAGAACGCCATCAAAGACACTGAGACTAAGGTGATATTATCCACGCCGGAATTCACCCAACGCGGTGCGGAGAACGACGTCGGATCGGGCGGAATCCCTGTCGTAGTCTGCGGAACCCGGGGTTGGAGCCCCGGGCAGGTATCATTCTTCAAGTGCACCAACACCCTACAGCAACGCAAGAAGCACGCCTAAAGGGTGGGGTATCACTTGGGGACTTACGTGGAGAGTGGCCAAGGGCCTTGTATAGTGCGATTGGACACGGTGTGGGGATACACGGTGGTGGGAGCGGGGTGTATGTTATACCTTACCCAAATGCAACGTTGAATGTTATGTATAGTAGAGTATAAGTTATGTGCCTATGCGTAGTAAAGCCAGTCCTGTTTTACAACCGTGTGAGGATCATGATTGTTTCCTGTCAGGACCTCCTCCCACTTCGTTGGGATCCCTCCCAAGTGGAGGCGCTGTACCCCGAGATATTTATATGCATGTACCCCAGGCTCCCCGAGCGGAGGCTTAGGCTCTCGAGAGCCACACAGGTATACACAGCAGTAGTAGTGTCCGTATTCACAGGGAATACCCGTTATATTAATAAAAACGACCTAATTATTTAAAAAAAAACAATATATGGCTGCATATTGTCTGATGATCATAGTTGACTCTCGTCATAAATACATTGCAGTCATATTTGTTCTGTGTAGGGCACGACCCCCTTCACCTCTGAAATCGGGACCAGGAAGAGCGTGGAAGTCTCCTTTCCCCCCCCTAATTATTAATGTATAAACCTGGGCTTTCGCCCAAACCAAAGATGGCCGCCCGGCAGCAATAACCACTCCACACATGCCCCCCTTTCAGCTTCACAGTTATCGCGAGAATTGGGCACTTCTGACAGTTCATACCAGTCTTTTCGACTCGCCGGCTGTGACTCGAGCCACGCTGTAGGCACTGGCGCGTGACCCCCCCTCCTCCTCTCCTTTTGGTTACACAGCGCGCGCCTCCGCGTCCCTCACTGATTTGTCCCTCAGCGGTGGCGCAATCCCTAGAGACTCCGCCGCCATCTTGCGTGACGACAACAACAACAAAAAAAACAACGGCGCCAAAGGGGGCCTTGCGGCCGCGTCTGTGAGTGTTTTTTTTTAGGTGTCTTCATAAAATGCCTGCTCTCGATGGTTTTTTTTCCTCAAGATGGCGTCGATGAGGGAGAGCGACACCGGCCTGTGGCTGCACAACAAGCTGGGCTCCCCTGACGAGCTGTGGGCTCCCCCCAGCATCGCCTCCCTGCTCACCGCCACAGTCATCGACAACATCCGCCTGTGCTTTCACAAGCTGTCCTCCGCCGTCAAGCTCAAGCTGCTGCTGGGGATGCTGCACCTCCCGCGCCGCACCGTGGACGAGGTGAGTCCGTGGGAGAGGGAACTGGAGTGTCCTCCCCTTCAGTGTCATGGGGAAGTGGAGGAATACCCGGGATACCGCCCTCCCAGGCCATAGGATACACTGCGGGGGAAGGCTGCCTCCATTACACGGGAGATTTACAGAGAACCCCCTCTGTATTCCCTATTAACTTCGTCCTTTGCCACACTCACTCATTTAAACCTAGAATGTATTACTTTGTTAGCTTGGGGGTGCGGGGGGCGTCAATGTGTTTGTATGCTTTCTCCCTGCAAATCGTTCCCTTCTCCCAAGTTGGTGGCAGCTTTAGAAAGCTGTATTTGTTTATACCCCCAAGTAACGAAGCTTTTACATGTTGGCATCGTGAACATGATCACGGTAGTACAAGTTTAGTATGTGATCAAGGCTCTGGCACCTGCTGAATAATTTGTTGTTTACCATTTTTATTTCATGGGTTTGCCATCAGGTTCCTGCAGCTGAGGGAAAGTGAAGATGCTAACGTAGGGCTATAACACGTTCATATGCGGCAAGTCCAGTGACAGTAAAATGTAGGTGATGAGTGATAACCATATTACACGCCCAGAGGCTCCAACACTCCTCCTGCCAGGGAGCTTTGGGAGGGAAATCAGCTGTCCGGCATTGGGAAAAGGGGGACACTTGTGGGTAAAAGGATCCATTCATTTATACTTAGCCACCCTAACCTCGGCCAAGCTTCCCGCTGGCGCGCTGAGGCTCAGGGAAAGCGGGTGCTTTCCCTGCGTGCCGTCCGGGGGCGGGCCAGTGACGTCACGGAGCTGGTTCGCCGTCATTGATCGAACCGCTCACGTGACCGGCCCTGCGCGCCGGCAAGCAGGGAAATTTTAAATTCTGGTAAGACCTACGCTTCCGCACGCTTGCGTAGGCGAGCCCCTACTAAAGCTGCTCTAATTGCGGCTGTAGGGGCTCAGTGCTGAGCAGGAGCGCACCTCAGCGCGCCTCCGCCAGCAAGCAGGTAACATAGCCGAGGCCTAAGGCAGCGCTTATAATGACAGCGATGCGATGACGCGTCAAAACAAATGCATTGCCGCTGTCGCGTGTGCTTATAGTAAGCGTGACGGCTTGGTCGCGATCGCTGGAAGTAATTTCAACAAGATTTTTCCAGCGACCGTTGCTTCATGTCACCGGCACTATAAGCGTAGCCTAAGGCCTCGGCATGGTCAGCGCTTAGGCGCTGAGGCGTGCTGCTGCTCGGCAGTGAGCCCCTGCAGCCGCAATGAGAGCGGCTTTAGCAGGGGCTTCCGCACGCTTGTGGAAGCGTGTGTCTTAAGAAATCTTTAGTTTCGGCGCTCACGGGAGCGCATGGCTGGTTACGTGAGCGGTTCGCCCAATGAGGGCGAACCAGCTCCGTGACGTCACTGGCCCTTCCCCAGACACGCCCACGGGCGGCGCACGCACTAAGGCCAGGGAAAGCACCGTTTTCCCTCAGCGCGCCTCCGCACGGGCGAAGTGTCTATGGACTAAGCCTAAGCCACGTCCCAAGCTCCCACTTCCCATTTTGTAGCCCATTCATTTGAAGCACTGCTGGGAGATGTTATGGAAGTAGAACTGTTTAGCGATATGGGCCCTGGCCTAAATGTGAAGGAGTCCCCATGGTGAGGAAGAGTTGGGGTGTATGTAACCCGTGATAGGGCTTAGTCGTTATTAGCTGGAAATGCATGGTTTCGTCTACTTTCGTCCTCGGAAGTGTCTCCTCAGCACAATACAAGCTGTGAAAAGTAGAGACCCAGTTGTTGTTGAAGCCTCTGCAGTTAGCCCCGTTATGGCACATCCCTGATATTTAGCCATCCAATAAGCTTCACTTTCTACTTTTCCCCCCAAAACTTAATCTCTTCCCAATTAATGTTTGAATGTGAAGAAATGTATCTCCCACCTCTCTCACACAGAGAAATCTCTCCTGGGTTGTGACCTCATATTTATTTTCGTGTGGTTTTTATTTCATCTTTCTATTGATATATTATTCAATTTAAAGTACCTGAAACCAGGCACAGTAGCACTACTTCTGTGTTATCTAATGCACCCGAGAGTAAACCATGGAGCCACCTCTGTGCTGAGAGGTTTCCATCCCAGATCAGTGCTCTGGATTGCACGTCAGTCTCCACCTAGACGAAATAGCCAGTTTTCCCAGTTGCGTACAAATTAAGCTGTGACACATGGAAACAAAATAGGATGTTTTCAGATCTGGCCCATTTGGAGAACTCGTTGAAGAGCATGGTCCTATACCACCTTTTTTTTATTTATAAAATGTTTTACCAGGAATTGAACATTGAGAGTGATCTCTCGTTTTCAAGTATGTCCTGGGCTCAGTTAAGATGACAAATAATACATGGTTACAAATACTTGGTTGCATAAGTGAACAGGTTATACCTTTTTTATATACAAGACATTGGATGCACAGTTAAAGAAAATATATATTATAGGCGTATGTAACAGTTACAGACCAGATTAAAATGTGAGACAGCTTTAGTTTTGAAATAATTTAGACTGGTGGTGGCTGTGAGTCTCCGGTAGATTGTTCCATTTTGGGGTTCACGGTAAGAGAAGGAACCTTTTTGTGTTGCTGAGGGATGTGTATTAAGCTCCAAACAGGATGTATTGTACTAAATTGATGCAAAGTCACATGGAACTAACTAGTCACTAGTGTGCTATGCACTGATAGGTGTCTGGGGCTTAATGTTAATCCGTCCTAGGACAAATGAACCAATTGATGGAGCATGTGTAATGAGTTAAATAAAGGTGATTGACACCTATATTATAACCCCCCCTCCCCCCAAATATAAGTATTTTAAAATAATTAAAGAAGCAATATGGGTTGCGTATAAAAAAAAAATATTACAGGTTTGACGCAGGGGATCTTCAGAGCTGAACTGTGTTTATTTCAGCTCCGGGACCCCATGCTTCCAAAGATACCTCCATAGCGGTGCTGGTATCTCTGCAGATTTGAACGGTCCAAGTAATTTGGGGCAATAGGAAGTTGCACTAGCTGATGTCACGGCTTCCTATTGGCAATGTGACGTGGAACATTTTAAAGGCCACCATTAGATTTAGGAACACTTTTTCTCTGCCTGCAGAAATACTGGCACCACTATGGAGGTAAGTATCTCTCGAAGAACGGGGTCTTGTGCCTTAGTCTGTAATTTAAAAAAAAATTACAATTATCATTTTAAGTTCACCCGTATTGCTTATTTTAAACTTTTTATTATCACCATACAAACCAAATACTTCAGGAGTGTTTAGTTAAATTGTTTATCTAGACTTTTTTTTTTTCATCTGTTTTTGTTTGATCAAAGTATGCCGCCATGATTAGCTTGAAATGAAGAACAGTACAATAATTACTAGATGAGGTTAGAATTAAGCCAGCCCGAAGGAAATAGAAAGGTCTATTTTTACACAGGAAGCAAATAGGTGAACATTTTACTTTAAGGGTGATTTAAACTTTTTAAGGAAGGCAATTGCATTGTTTAAGTTGTTTAAAACAGGCTTTGTTTTTCCCTCACTTTGGGACTTCCCCTTTAAACTGTGGAAATTAGTGTTGCACCGGGTACTGCAGCGGAGGGTGAGGAGGACGTCGGCGACATCGTGGGAGCAGAATAACGTGGCAGGAGCGGCACTAGAAGAGCCGGAAAAGAGCTGCGCTGTAGCAGCGGCAGACACCGGAAGTTGTCAGGCGGCTGGGGCGTGCTCCTCTCCAGCTGTCCTTTAGTGCCACTCCTGCTCCGGTCACATGTTCCTCTGTTCCCACAGCCAGCAGAATGTCGCTGTCGTCCGCCTCACCCTCCGCCGACGGCTGCAAGTAAGTCTCTTATGCTGCTCTGATCCTGCCGTTCTCCAAGAGGAGGGCTGAGGGAGCAGAGCAGAAAGGAAATTACCCGGCACTGGGTCCCAGCGCCCTGGGCCTGTTCCGGGTAGTTTAAATATGGCTTGGTACCGGGTAATGTCTGGGTACCAGGTACGTCACTAGTGTAAATGTTACGCTTCAGATGTGTTCAAGAAAGTCATAATTCAGTTTGGAGAATATGTTTCCACAGCACCTGTGTTTTAGATGCGCATGAGAGCATTTAGTGTTGAGTATATGTAAAGTGTTTTAGATGTGCATGAGAGCATTTAGTGTTGAGTATATGTAAATTGTATTTTCTTTGCAACACATTTGAGAAATGAAACCATTTTGGTGCTTGTACTGCAAATGCAAGTGTTGCGAGACCTAGTTCTGAAACAGATGTATGTATATCTTTATTTGCATAGTACCATCCATGCGGCAGACAAAGCCATATCCTACATGTGTCTTTTTAACAAATCAGATTTGTACTATTTAAAAAAAAAAAGCTACAGGAATTTTCTCAAACAACTCTGAATTACATTTTTAATGCATTACAATGTAACAAGCATTTTTTGTTTCTATAGCAACTACAAAGTCACATCCCCTTTACACAGACACACCCTTTTTTGAGCCCTGCCCTCTAGCAATGCACCAATTGTATCTAGTGACTGTTTGGTCACATGATCTTCCCCACAGAACTTTGCATCTGTGGTCCCCTTCTGCTACACTGACCGCCATTTAGTGAACCCCGAGCCGAATCTTCGCCGATCAATCGGCAACTTGGCTAATTTCTTTTATGTTGCATATGCAACAATCTTCACAGTCTTTACACACGGCAATAACAAAGGGTTTTTGCTGATCTGTTTGTAAGTCCTCCGGAGCAGACGTCCCTGCTTCAGCACAGCCTTGTCGTCCTTTCCTTCTTGGGGGAACTTGGCCCCACATGAGCCCAGAGAAATTCTCCTCTGTATCAGCTTCCCCAGCTGGGGAGCGCTTCTATCTCCCCCCTTTTCTGAGAAAAAACAGTGGCTCCTCTCGTGGCTCCTCTGTGTTTTCCTTAAACACTTATTCAGCCTGATAAATTAGGCAGCAGCTGTTACTGGCTAATCTGGGGAAGATTAACTCTGTGTAGACTGGAAAGCACACTAACTGCACTGTTCCAGCACCTAGAGACCCTGGTGGTATCACACAGGGTAGTTACCGTGGAGAGTTTGGGGTGAAAGCCATATTGGAAATGGCTAGGGAAATATTATCTTGGTATAGAAATCGCTTCATTGGTAGTGAACATATTTGTCAATGACTTTGGATAGTATTGGGAGAAGAGAGATTAGCCTGTAGTTTGAGGCAGTGTTTTTGTCCTCAGTTGTGAAGATTGGGACAACTCTGGCAGTTTTCCAGGTCTCGGGGATATGGCCTACAGACAGAATAGAGTTGATTTTTGATTTAGGGAAGCAAACGGCTTGGCAATTTCTGGGGCAACAAGTCGTAGGAACTTTCATTGCAGTAGGTCAGGTCCACATTGGCTGCTTAGTTTTTAATTTGAGGAGCACTTGTGTAATCTCCTTCAGACACTGGGACAAATTGAAAATTGTGGGCAATGTTGGGAGAGGGTGGGCCTATAGGGGTACTCCCAGAATGAGGCTCCTGTTTTGTAGTTCGGTTTGCGTTTCGCCAATAAGTTTTTGGCACACCCCACAAAGTAGTCATTGAATGCATTTGCAGTGTCAGTGGTATTTGTCAGAGTAATATCCTCCTTAATGATATTACATGGTTGTTGATGGCTAGAAGGCTGGAATATATTGTTGATGACCATCCAGAATTTAGCTGGATTTGATGTTTTCTGGTGAAGATTGTCAGAGTAATATTATTTTTGCGTTCCTTGTTTGCCTTGTGCACATATTCCACAGGCATCTGTAGTTAAGATCCTTGGTAGTGCCAGTTACTTTGTAGCTTTTTCACAAGCCATCACTAAGATGGTAGAGTGCTATAAGGTCGGTAGTAACCCACGGAAGGTGACCCCCTCGTACTTTTACTCTGCCTAGTGGAACATGGGTATCCGTGTTTGAAGAACTCGGATTGTAAATAGTCGAGCGCAGAATCGGAGTCGGGTATATTGAAGTACCAAGGGCTGCTGGTAATATCAGCCAGAAACTGTTGTGGGTTAAAGATTCTGAATGTTCTAGAGAGGCGAACTTTAGGCCTTGATTGGGGTGGTCTGATTTTCCTTACACGGTACACTATTGCATGGTCATTTATCATTGTGTGGATTGTATTGATGCACATATTAAAGAGGAAATAAAACAATATAAAAAATGTCAGCTAGGACTGCTGCTTGCAATACACGTGACAAAATAGAATACATAATGGGATTAAGTGCTACAAACGTAAGGAAAATTAGCCCTGTACCAAAGAGCTTACAATCTAATTGGTAATGGGGAGAACAGAAACCAGCAATCCTGACTCTTACAGCTCTGAGCATTGACCTCTGCTGTATGTAGTTAGAGCGATACCTGATGCCAGAAAGTCCTCTGCTGTAGGTTACCTAGAGCAGGGGTGCGCAAACTTTCTAAATGGTTGCTGTGCATTTTTTTTTAAAAATGGCATTGGGAGATAAACAAAAAATGCAGACATTATCATCTAATACTACAAAACTGATTTATTTAGGAAAAAATAGGATTTTTCATGTTTTGCTGCTTTGGTTACAAGTAGCTTTTTGTGTGTAAAAAAGTGTATTTGGCTGCCTCAGTAACTACAATGAAATCTGCATAAGCAGACGGTCCGAGGACATCGTGACCTGCCGGCTGCCAGTTGAAGAGCCCTGCTGTAAACCATGAAACCTAACGATAACAGTATGTTATGAAAGTATGTGAGCTGGAGCAACTTTCAATTACATTCTTCTGTGGTAAAGGTGTTTTTACAGAAATCTTTCTACATCATGAGCTCCCCTTTGCTTCCAGCGGACACAATTACACAATTTTATGCTGGATATTCCTGCGTTTTTTTTTTTTTTAAAGGTGTGCATCCACCAAATGGGAACATATGATCATGTTATTGGTTTATTTTGTTTATCAGGTGTTTTTTCCTCCTGGGGAGGCTAGGGCATGTTACTTGCTGTTGCACCAGCACATGATACAATTATACAAACCACAAAAGGAATTGTTCCAGGATTACAGCACTACATATAATCTTGATCTGAGAGCCCCAGAAAATCTATTGTTGACTTATTTTACCTTTGAAAACCTTTTACAGGTGTGATCCTGCATAGCTTAAATTGAAGAGAATTTTTTTTTTAACAACTTAATTTAATTGTCATAAACAAATGTAGTTATATTTAATGCAAACGTTGTTTTATTTGTCTGGATTTTCTTATGTGGGTGATTGTCAATCTAGTGTTTACTCGGCTTCTGGTTGACTAATGTGGGGGACTAGTAAAAGGAAAGTGGGGCTCAGCCTGAGCTTTGTGCCAACTCCTGTTCCGCACATAGTGACATCATAATAAAAATACAGGCTTCAGGAAATTGAACTCCTCCGATATGTCAAAGTGTCAGTCGGCTACATTTTTAAATCCTTAATTGTCATAGGTTCATGTCGGTTCTCGTAGGGGTTGCACTTTTACCACTGATGTCAAATACTATTGTCCATAAACCGGGCTGATATTTAGCACATACTTTCGTATGACTCCATTGGCATTCTTAAACTGAGAATAACCTGCATATTCCTTGAAGGTATTAAACACCCAGTCGATTGTGACCTTTCAAAGACTATAGAGCAGGGATGCCCAACTCCACTTCTCAAGGGCCACCAATAAGTCAGGTTAAGGCTATCCCTGCTTAAGCACAGGTGGTTCTGTTGGTGACCTGAGCCAACTGTGCCGAAGCGGACAAATCCTTAAAACCTGACCTGTTGGTGCCCTTGAGGACTGGAGCTGGCTACTCCTGCTGTAGAGCAACACCTGATCAAAAAAAAAAAGTTTCCATTGATATTATAATGGCGTTTCAAAAACAAATGAAGTAATTTCTGTGTATTAATGAACGATTAAGGTGTATATATTTTATATATGAACAAAAACAGAAAGGCCCAGCACAACATACAAAGTGACACAACGTACAATACTTCAGTGCTAATCTGATCATGAGTAAGGGTAATTTAGTTGAACCCTTTAGCCAAAGCGTTATAAGCCAGCAGCCAACATGAAGGCACGACCAATTTGCAGGTCCTAACACTACCTGGTAAAATTCTCATGTACCTCTCCTCCTTTTTTTTGCTGGAGGGAGAAAAACCATACTGGGTCTGTGATACACAGGAACATGATAAAAACTGCTAATTGGAAAATGGGGCAGGTGAGCTTTAAACTGGGGAGGAGGGGCCACACCAGGCCCAGTGCATATATTTTATATATGGTTGTTTTTGTTTTATACATACAGTATGTTACAGGATACTGCTTGAAATCCCTGGATGGGCTTCAGATTTTAATCTAAAATGACCTTAAATGCGTCTATTGTGTAAAGCAAATTACTTGATATAAGGCGTGCATGGGGGGAATAAAAATACATGGATACATTCTTGCATTTTCTATGTAATTACACCTGAAACTGATAATACAGCTCAACCCCGTTAAACTCCCCTTTCTCTCCCCCCCTCCTCCTCCTCCCGATTGGGCGCGCAGCGGGCATTTTTTTTTTTTTTTTTTTTTTACATTAGCGCAGCCCCGGTTATAGCGCGGTTGGATCGGGTGGCCCCCGAGGACCGCGCTATAACAGGGTTGAGCTGTATATGTATACATTACATCAGGCCTGCACAACTCCAGTCCTCGGGGCAGCAAACAGGCCAGGTTTTCAGGATATCCCTACTTCAGCACAGCTGGCTCAATTAGTGGCTCTGTATGACATTGATTGAAAAAAGCAAGAAATACTCTTAAATGGAAGTGTGATTTTAAATTCCTTTAAGTGGACAATAATGTTGTGGTAAGTAAAAAATAATTGGCAAGAGCAAAATTGCACACCGGTCTTGATGGAATTTTAGGGAAATGGGTTCAAGCCACACCCTTCTTCGCCCAGGGTATGATTTTAAGACCATGTATAGTTTATTCTTGCACAGCATATTTGTTATATAGACTTTTGCAAAATTGCTATAGTTCTTCTATTCTAAAGCATTAGAGGTGGGGATCCTGTGTCCTAGAAGCACAAAGATTGTTTCACTATGATCTCAAACATTTAGTCTCTTCTGTGATTAAAGTGTGCACTTCTGGTGTTTCCTTAAAGGTAGCAAAGTGAAACAGGGTGTTTTTAGGGATTAGATCTCTGGCAAAAGTTTAGTTTGTAAACTGGATGTGAAAGTTGGCAGAGGTTTGCCTCCCATTGTGATGTTACGGTGGAGCAGAACCTGCATGGCCCAAACTCTCTGGTATTACAGCCTCCATTCATACTTGGTCCTCTCAGAGCAGGTGGATTAATCCTTGCTTGCTGCTCCTTTCAGCAGCAAAAGTGTTATGTTTTTAAAGAGGTCTTTTTGTCATCATCCCTGTTTGGGGGGAAATGTTACATTTGTGTATGTATATAGAGTACATATACAAAAAAAATACAGTTTCATTTAAAGGATAAATACATTGTGATTTGTTGACGCCTTCTTTTTTTTATTTTTTTTTATTTATTTTTTAAACACTTGGAACAAGCAATGCTCTGCTCCTCGGCAATGAAAGCGTTATTGCATGTAGACTAGCTGACCTAGATTCCTTGCAGGTTGTGAATGCAGACATTGGAGATTAGACTTCATGGCAACAAAGATCCTATACTTTTGATGTCCCCACCTGGGATGTTTTTTAGGGGAAATTGCAGGAACTAGTAACATGAGCAGTTTATATTGTTGCAATGGTTTTTATTTATTTTTTGGTAGTTTTGTTTGTTTTTTTTCCCCCCTAGTCTTTTGTTCCCGATGTGCAGTGTATTTAAAAATACATAATTTTTAATGTATAGATTTTAAATAGCGCCTAGTGCAGCTTTACAATGTACAATGTGGTGCAGGCCCATCTGGTAACAAAGTAGGTGTTTGTACTTGTGTACTGTATACAAACTAATAAAATAACGTATACTGCCTGTCTTTTATGTTTTTGCTCTCAGATGAAAGGTGCACTTACTGAAATCATCCAATTGGCTACTCTGGACTCTGACCCCTGGATATTAATGGTAGCTGATATTCTAAAATCCTTTCCCGACACAGGCTCACTAAATCTTGATCTTGAGGAGCAAAATCCAAATGTTCAGGACATTTTAGGAGAACTTCGAGAAAAAGGTGGGACTTTAAATTTTCTGTTTATTTTTCCTTGGTGTCTGGTATAATAATGTTATATGAACAGGCAAGTTGTCCATTTTTTTTTTTTTTTTAAACCATTTCTTCTATTTGCATGCCTTTATAGGGATTATTTTAACGGTAAACCCCCGGTTAGGAAATTGAATTGAGCATTGCCTCGCTGATGACTTTAAGCACAGAATTTCTTCCTTCGGTTTTCTTTGTGTGCATTTTTCTCAACTTTATTTTTTTTTGTTACCCCTAAAATGGGCTTTATTGGAATATGCACCAACCGTTTTCTCCTGATTTTTAAATATAAATTTGATATTTTGGGGTCCTCTTCAATGCCGATCACTAATTGTCATTACATACAACTCTACTCTGATCATTGCTGCATTTTTGCACCCAATAAAATAGGTACTGCACGTTGCATAGAATCTATGGTGGTGCTGAGTTGTGTAGTATTTGTTGGTCAAATCCATTTATAAAATAATATAGAATTGGGGCAAGGATGGTTCCACACATTCCCTTTACTTTATTCCTGTCCGTGGTGTTTTGCTAGTTAAGATTTGGCTTTAACCCACATTAGGCCTAGGACATAGTAAAATCAGCGTCACTGAAGCGGGCTGAGCCGCGCTGAACAGATGCACAAAGCCCCTGCATCTGTAATCAGCGCGGCTATAGTTTCTCCCTCCGCATGCGTGCTGATGCGTGCGGAGGCTGAGAAAATCAGAAGACAGGAGAGTTTGACATTTTGCCGGTTGGGGGAGCGGAGGAGCGGTCACGTGACCGCTCCCATCCAATGGGGCTGCAGCCTTTTTTTTTTTTTCCTACTGTGTCGGTGTTCTGAGATAGCAGAGACACCAGACAGAGTAGAGGCAGCACAGAGGTGTGTGTGTGATGTATATGTGTGTGAATATATTTATCAAAGTTGCACAATGTTAATAAATAATTTATTCTCACAACATGTCTTTTTTTTTAATTTTTAAAATATTATATAATATATACACACACACACACACACACACAGGTTCCCCAGTGACACACACACACCACTTCAAAGTGACACACACACACACACACTGACAGCTACCAAATGACACACACACAAAGTGATACCCGCCTCCCAAGCGCGCTTGCTGTCTCCTCTGCCAGGACAGCAAAAAGCTCCTGGTAGAGCGAGCGGGAGCGAGCAGCAGCACAAAAGTGTTTACTATGTCCCAGGCCTTACATCCAATGTGTTGAGCAGGGCAGTTCCATTTAGCACCAAAGTGAAGTATTGGCATAAAATATTTTTCATGGGCTAAATTTTTGGGGTATTTTGAAAGTTTTTCTTGCAGAGATTGTAACTTTGCTTTACTGTCTGTGTGTTTCTGCCTTACCTTTCCATTTTCTTTGCAAATGTGTTTGCCTGTGTAGTATAGATACTGTACATTGGATTAGTGGGATTGAACAAGCAAAGCTGACCATTGCAGACCTTTGAAAACCAGGCTACCTGGTAGTTTTGGTTACTGTAGATTCTGTTTCAGGTGGTTATCGTTTGAAAAATGATGGCTCGGATATACAATTTTATTTGACCTAACAGTTTCAATTTTTCCCTCAGTCGGTGAATGTGAAGCATCTGCCATGTTGCCACTGGAATGCCAGTACTTAAATAAAAACGCCCTGACAACACTTGCTGGACCTCTCACTCCCCCAGTGAAACATTTCCAGTTGAAAAGGAAGCCAAAAAGTGCCACACTCAGAGCAGAGCTTTTACAAAAATGTAAGTTATTTTAGTGTTTTAGAAAAGCTGCTATTCCAATTGATTTTTAATTATCTTTTTTTGTGTACAAGGGTTAAGGTACTGTCTCGCTTTAAAACTAGTGTAAATTGTGTGTTGCGATATTACTGTACTTGTTACGTATTGTTTTTACATCGGAGTAGTGGCTGATGACAGATAGATAGGAAAGATAACCATGTGAGGGGAGTCCGGATAAATGTAATGTTTAATACTTATGCTTGTTTAACTTGCTTAAAGGTGCTAACTTAAACACATCACTGCCATTAATTTGATTCTGTGCGACTACTACAGTACCTTAACCAAAAGTTTCTCCAGGCTGTATTTTCTACCTGAATAATCAGATGAGTATTGGCAGCCTTGAGCGCTGTCCTAGGTCCTACACAACTGAGTCGTTCACACTGACTTTTTTTTTTTTTTAATTATTATTATCTATATCCTCATCATTTTTGAATAAGCAAGAAAAACTGTGCACTTTTTGTTTTTGATGGGCAAAAGCTAATAAATTTGATTCGGAGTATTACATCCTTTAGTTTAAGAATTGTTATTTTAGTAGCCAGTGTTTACCTTGCATCTTGAAAGCTCAATGAAGAATTATCTTGGTGGTTCATTAAAAGGTATCGCAACCTACAGCAAATCTCTAGGACCAATTTTGTTGCTTGATCTTTAATGTACATCACTAATAAAGCTTGCTGTGTTGTATTTACATCTATAACCATTCATTCGGTGATGCCAACAATTTTTAGATGTAGCCTATACTCTACCATTCAAGCTAATGCTAGTGGTTGTTATTTTTTATTTTATTTCTTTTATTTTAAGCAACGGAAACGGCACAGCAGCTGAAGAAGACTGCAGGGGTTCCTTTCCATGCAAAAGGAAGGGGCTTGGTCAAAAAATTAGACACAACAAGTGAGTTAATCTTATTACTGTACAGATGACATACATGCAAGAGGCCTGCTTGTTTTTTTTATTTTATTTTTTAATGAAATTGATATCAAGTTTTGATGACATACGACAGTGTAAACGTGGCTACATATTTGCCATCATCATGGTCTCTCAAAGATTTTGGCAACAAACACTTTTTGATGCAGGATATATTCTTAGCTACTGTATCCCTTTGTGCGATATCAGATTCCAACACTTGCAAATTGCTGTACGAAATATAGTTAATTATATTCTACTTTATTTTTTATTTTTTTATTTATTTTTTTTAAGTCTTAAACATCTGGATGGTGCTATAGTGTTAGGTCTACCGGGATATCTGTGATCTAACAAACTGTGGGTGCGGTCTACACTAGATGGCGCTCTGCTTCAGCTGGAGTAGCTGTGAGCACACTAGATGGCCCTTAGGCCGAGTCCATGGTGCAGGAGCGCGCGCAACGTAGCGCATGGCCTCGTGTGCGCCTGTCCGCTGAGCGATCTCTGGACTACAGATCCTCGCGATGGGGAGGCGTGGCCGATGACGTCTCAGAGCTGGTTCACCCTCATTGGGCTAACCGCTCATGTGACCCGGTAGTTGCGAGACAAAGACAAAAAACTTTATCTCGCGAAAAGTCAGCCGTACTGACGCATGCGCACTGTGGATGTTCCTATAGACCTCAATGTGTTTGCGCGGGCGATCACACTCAGCATGGATGCGGCCAACCCCTATAATTTGTTTTAATAGTGTAGTTTCCTGGTAGACCTCACGTAGCACCAACGTCTGAATATGTAAAGCTGGCAAACTATGAAATTGGTCAACACGTTACAAACAATAGAATAGTTTTTTTTCATGCTGGAGTAATTTCACTATAGGGCAGCTATAATTTTATGCACCTCAAAACCTTCGTTTAACGTGAGCAATAAACCATTCGGCGACTATAAGTGCCTTTGCTGAACAATGTGTTGCAGGCTGAAGTTCATTCCTGTAAGAATTTTAGAAATGTACCTGGGGATGGCTAATCCTACAAGGCTGATGCTTTTCTTTATAATGTTGCTTTAAATGGTTTAATTTGTTTAACCTATTTAGAAAATTGGTTTAGGACCATAATTTGAGGTTCATTTTTTTTTATTATTATTATTTAATAAAACTACCACTGTATCTATCTTCTAAAAAAAAAAGGGAGTTTGCTTTGAAATAGTTCATATTTAATATTCAACTAACATTTTGTTTTTGTTTTCCTCTCCTGTCAGCTCCTCTCAAAGGTATACCAAAGCAGGCACCATTTAGGAGCCCTACAACACCAAGTGTATTTAGCCCAACTGCTAACAGAACTCCTATTGCACCCTCCAGAACGCCTCTGCGGAAAGAGAGGGGAGTAAAGGTAGGAGGTCATTCTTATTAAAATTGTATTGATTGTCAGGGAGTAGAGTTGCTGTGCAGGATTAAATAAAGTGAATTTCCCACAAACTACTAGTTTCTGGTATTTCCCTAATATCGCAGATGAGCGGGGGGAAAAGCCCACAGGCACCAAGCTTGACACTTTTGCACAATTTCTTGGACTTTGAGATTGTTTTGTACTTTTAAGGACTTGTTTTGAGGACTTAATCTTTAATTGTTTACACACTGGGCTGGTTTTGGCTCATCTACCAGAGCTATTTTCTACATTGCTGCAATATCCGGGAAGTACCAGAAACTAGTCGTTTGTAGGAAATGGGCTACAAGACGGCCTTATTGGGCTTGAAAGCACTTACCTTTCGGTATTAAATCCTGAGGAAAGACTGCTTTGTAACTTATCTTATGGAAATTTGCTTGGACATGAGAATTAACTATTGGACAGCATTTAGAGACGGTTTAATACAACGAGCCTTGGGTATCAGATTCTGGGGTTTCTAGAACATGTTTTGCTCTTAAAGACTTGCACTGGGACACTACAGCACTTGAATATTATTGTATTCAATTTCCAGTCCCGCTTGGTACTTATAGCCTTTTGGTTGCTTTCAATAAGGGACTCAATACGGATAGCAATTAGCCAGTAAACATGACTACAGTATATCATATTTATTTTTTTTGTATCTTCATTATGCTCTTGTATGGTGCACTTTTCTCACAGAGGTGCTCCACATGTTAAAAAATATTTCTTATTGCATAAGGATGCCATCTATAGCATTTGTGACAATTTATAATTTTGCAAATCTCATCTTGTGATTTATCTGGAGTGCTGGAAACCTTTACAATTTATTGATTAGTTACTTAGACCTTAGTGGGAAGTTCCTCCTTTCCATGCACCAGACTACCAAGAACCTGAAGGGTGTCATTTTCCCTTTGAAGACACAAAGTAATCCTGTCTGTTGTATAACTGTTTGACTTTTCTATTGTATCTTGCCATTATCCGTATATACATGGAAAAAGCTCACAATTATTTTGTGAGAACTAAAACATTCAATTACCCATGTTTTAATGTTTTTTTTTTTTTGTTTTTTTTTTTTTAAGTTTCTAGACATATCAGAGCTGGATACCGTAGGAGTTGGTCGAGAAGCTAAGAGGAGAAGAAAGACTATAGGTGAGTACAGCGTGATTTAAGCTGTTTTTATAGATCTAAATTGCTTTAAGAAACTCATCCTCCATATTCAACCCCATTTTATTTTCTTCCTGACCGTTTCTTGCTGTCTTTGAGAACGACCCCCTTAATAAACGACAAGCTTTTTGCTTTTACATTTTTAACAAAACAAACTGCTTTGCCTGAAGTCACCATTTTATGTTTTCATTAATGGAGGCCTGTGTGAGACGTGAAGGGTAGAAATCCTCAGGAAGCGCAAAACATGTGGAATACAAAAACGACAAACTGATGGTGCAGTATTGTAAAAATTCAGTGGTATATAAATGGCAAAGTCTATGTTTAGAATACTCACAAACGTGAGAGGTATAGTGGCCACGTAAAGGAGACTCCTGAAGAAACCGACAAGGTGAAACGCGTAGAGTGATGCCACAAGATTAAACCGGAACCTCTGGAAACGGATGACGTCACTTCCGGTCTTCGGTGAGACGCATCCGTGACACGCATACCAGTACAGAGGAACAGCTGAGACACCACTCATCCGGTCCGCAGAGATCCACTTTTTGTGATCTATACGCTTATTTATTTCAATTACCATGTGAGTTGATTGGATTTTACTTACTTTTATAAACTTTTGTGTACAGTCTGCACTATGTCCGGTTCTATTTATTCCTAAGGGCCCACGGTAGAGGTGTACCTGATAGAAAGCATGGTGCTTATTTGAATACCTGGCTGCTATCCACGGTTTAAAGATACCTTTACGTGCCCACTATACCTCTCACGTTTGTGAGTATTCTGAACATAGACTTTGCCATTTATATACCACTGAATTTTTACAATACTGCACCATCAGTTTGTTGTTTTTGTATTCCACATGTTTTGCGCTTCCTGATGATTTCTACCCTTCACTTGTTCACGAGGATTGAGAGAGCAGTCCTGCACCAGGTCACAGCGGCATTTACCACATGTGTCTGTATAAGTATCACGATTAATTATCTTATTTTTTGCACTACACTGTGGGTTTATTTGATGTTTTAATTTAACCTAATACACTGAGCGCCACTTTTTGATAAGTTTTTCTTTACACTGTGTGAGACGTGAATGTGCTCACAAGTTATATTTTTATTTGCTGTACGGTGGAGTGTTTTTGTCCCTTTTGTACCCACTGTAGTGTGTATAGTGTGTGGTTGAAACCTATTCCAACTTCACATTGCAAAGCCAGTATAACCAGCCTCACATTGAAGAGACATGTGGAAACAGCTGTCTGTGAGTAGGGTTACTGGCTTTGCTGAAAAGCTGTGTAATACGGCAGGTATAAACTTTACAGGGGTCCATGTTTAAATGGACATGAAGTGACACTGCACGTGCTTATTTGCATGTAATTTCCCAGAATCCGTGGCTGCAGTGGATGCACTGTATGCTAAGCGATTATGGCGAGAAACAGGGCTGCAGACCTGTCTGAGACATGTGATT
Source organism: Ascaphus truei (assembly GCF_040206685.1). Taxonomy (NCBI): domain Eukaryota; kingdom Metazoa; phylum Chordata; class Amphibia; order Anura; family Ascaphidae; genus Ascaphus; species Ascaphus truei. The sequence continues at coordinate 513,457,533 of NC_134483.1, forward strand.
GATTGCTCACAAGTGCTATTTTTATTTCCATCAATAGAGGCAGATGTTGTGGACAAACCAGCAAAGGAGGAAACCGTTGTGGAAAATGCAACTCCAGATTATGCTGCTGGTCTTGTCTCTACACAAGTAAGTCTTGTTTTTTAATTTCTTATTCGGTAAAGCAAGTAATTTGTGTGGGTGTGTTTTTATTTACGCACTAAAAGCCACATATGAACCGGTTGCCACCAGATACAGGTTTTTTGTTTTGTTTTGCCACTGGTTTTTAAAAATAGTTAAGCTATATTCTATCTAGGTATTGCAGTCTTCATGATTCGGGGCTAGCATATCTAGATAACATTGTCCCAATTACTCATATTACCAAGTTAGGAAATGTAATTTTGTTTAACATTAAAAAAAAACAGAAATTAACTTTTCCCCCACTTCCTTCTCTTCCCCCTCCCCCCCTTCCTTCTCTTCCCCCTCCCCCCCTTCCTTCTCTTCCCCCTCCCCCCCCTTCCTTCTCTTCCCCCCTCCCCCCTTCCTTCTCTTCCCCCTTCTTTCTCTTCCCCCTTCCTTCTCTTCCCCCCCCCTTCCTTCTCTTTCCCCCTTCCTTCCTTCTCTTTCCCCCTTCCTTCCTTCTCTTTCCCCCCCTTCCTTCCTTCTCTTTCCCCCCCTTCCTTCCTTCTCTTTCCCCCCCTTCCTTCTCTTCCCCCCCTTCCTTCTTCTCTTCCCCCCCCTTCCTTCCTTCTCTTTCCCCCTTCCTTCCTTCTCTTTCCCCCCCCTTCATTCCTTCCTTCTCTTTCCCCCCCCTTCATTCCTTCCTTCTCTTTCCCCCCCCTTCATTCCTTCCTTCTCTTTCCCCCCCCTTCATTCCTTCCTTCTCTTTCCCCCCTTCCTTCTCTTCCCCCCCCCTTCCTTCCTTCTCTTTCCCCCTTCCTTCTCTTTCCCCTTTCCTTCCTTCTCTTTCCCCCCCTTCCTTCCTTCTCTTTCCCCCCTTCCTTCTCTTCCCCCCCCCTTCCTTCTTCTCTTCCCCCCCCTTCCTTCTCTTTCCCCCTTCCTTCCTTCTCTTCCCCCCCCTTCCTTCCTTCTCTTTCCCCCCCCTTCCTTCCTTCTTACCCCCCTTCCTTCTCTTCTCCCCCCCTTCCTTCTCTTCCCCCCCCCCTTCTTCTCTCCCCCCCTTTCTTCTCTTCCCCCCCTTCCTTCCTTCTCTTTCCCCCTTCCTTCCTTCTCTTTCCCCCTTCCTTCCTTCTCTTCCCCCCCTTCCTTCTCTCCCCCCCTTCCTTCTCTTTCCCCCCCCCCTTCATTCCTTCCTTCTCTTCCCTTCCTTCTCTTCCCCTTCCTTCTTCTCTTCCCCCCTTCCTTCTCTTCTCCCCCCCTTCCTTCTCTTCTCCCCCCTTCCTTCTCTTCTCCCCCCCTCCTTCTCTCCCCCCCCTTCCTTCCCTTCCCCCCCCCTTCCTACCTTCCTTCTCTTTCCCCCCCTTCCTTCCTTCCTTCCTTCTCTTCCCCCCCCTTCCTTCTTCTCTTCCCCCCCCCCCCTTCCTTCCTTCCTTCTCTTTCCCCCTTCCTTCCTTCTCTTTCCCCCCCATTCATTCCTTCCTTCTCTTTCCCCCCCCTTCATTCCTTCCTTCTCTTTCCCCCCCTTCATTCCTTCCTTCTCTTTCCCCCCCTTCCTTCTCTTCCCCCCCCTTCCTTCCTTCTCTTTCCCCCTTCCTTCTCTTTCCCCCTTCCTTCCTTCTCTTTCCCCCCCTTCCTTCCTTCTCTTTCCCCCTTCCTTCTCTTCCCCCCCCCTTCCTTCCTTCTCTTTCCCCCCCCCTTCCTTCCTTCTCTTTCCCCCCTTCCTTCCTTCTCTTTCCCCCCCTTCCTTCCTTCTTCCCCCCCCCTTCTTCTCTCCCCCCCTTCCTTCCCTTTCCCCCCCCCCCTTCCTTCCTTCTCTTTCCCCCCCCTTCCTTCTCTTTCCCCCCCTTCCTTCTCTTCCCCCCCCTTCCTTCCTTCTCTTTCCCCCTTCCTTCCTTCTCTTTCCCCCTTCCTTCCTTCTCTTTCCCCCCCTTCATTCCTTCCTTCTCTTTCCCCCCCCTTCCTTCTCTTCCCCCCCCTTCCTTCTTCTCTTCCCCCCCCCTTCCTTCCTTCTCTTTCCCCCTTCCTTCCTTCTCTTTCCCCCTTCCTTCCTTCTCTTTCCCCCTTCCTTCCTTCTCTTTCCCCCCCCTTCATTCCTTCCTTCTCTTTCCCCCCCCTTCATTCCTTCCTTCTCTTCCCCCCCCTTCCTTCCTTCTCTTTCCCCCTTCCTTCTCTTTCCCCCTTCCTTCCTTCTCTTTCCCCCCCTTCCTTCCTTCTCTTTCCCCCCCCTTCCTTCCTTCTTACCCCCCTTCCTTCTCTCCCCCCCCTTCCTTCTCTTCCCCCCCCCTTCATTCCTTCCTTCTCTTCCCTTCCTTCTCTTCTCTTCCCCTTCCTTCTTCTCTTCCCCCCTTCCTTCTCTTCTCCCCCCCCTTCCTTCTCTTCTCCCCCCCTCCTTCTCTCCCCCCCCTTCCTTCCCTTTTTTCCCCCCTTCCTACCTTCCTTCTCTTTCCCCCCTTCCTTCCTTCTCTTTCCCCCCCTTCCTTCCTTCCTTCTCTTTCCCCCCCTTCCTTCCTTCCTTCTCTTTCCCCCCCCTTCCTTCCTTCCTTCCTTCTCTTTCCCCCCTTCCCCCCCTCCTTCCTTCTCTCCCCCCCCTTGCTTCCTTCCTTCCTTCCTTCCTTCTCTTTCCCCCTTCCTTCCTTCTATTCCCCCCTTCCTTCCTTCTCTTTCCCCCCCTTCCTTCCTTCCTTCTCTTTCCCCCCCCCCTTCCTTCCTTCTCTTTCCCCCCCCCTTCCTTCCTTCCTTCTCTTTCCCCCCCCCCCCTTCCTTCCTTCCTTCTCTTTCCCCCCTCCTTCCTTCCTTCCTTCTCTTTCCCCCCCCTTCCTTCCTTCCTTCTCTTTCCCCCCCCTTCCTTCCTTCCTTCTCTTTCCCCCCCCTTCCTTCCTTCTCTTTCCCCCCTTCCTTCCTTCTCTTTCCCCCCTCCTTCCTTCTCTTTCCCCCTTCCTTCCTTCTCTTTCCCCCTTCCTTCCTTCCTTCTCTTTCCCCCTTCCTTCCTTCCTTCTCTTTCCCCCCTCCTTCCTTCCTTCTCTTCCCCCCCTTCCTTCTCTTTCCCCCCTCCTTCCTTCCTTCTCTTTCCCCCCCTTCCTTCCTTCCTTCTCTTTCCCCCTTCCTTCCTTCTCTTTCCCCTTCCTTCCTTCTCTTCCCCCCCCCCCCTTCCTTCCTTCTTTTCCCCTCCCTTCCTTCTCTTTCTCCCCCCCCCTCCCTTCCTTCTCTTTCTCCCCCCCTCCCCTCTCTTTCTCCCCCCCCCCTTCCTTCTCTTCCCCCAACGCGCTCTACAGAAACTTGGGCCTCTGAACAACGAGAGTGCACTTCCATCTACAAGCTACTTACCGGCTACCCCGAGTGTGGTGCCATCATCTTCCTATATTCCAACTTCGGAAGCACAGCAAGGTAAGTAACGAGACAGAAAAAGATGACCATAAATCTGTGAAGGGATATTGGTTGTAAAATACAAAAAAAAAACAGAACTTGCATCATCGTATTCAATACACATACATAGAAACATTTAGGTGAGACGAGCACTGGTAAAAATCAAAACTTGCTACCTCATTCGTGCTTTGGAGATTCGTGTAGTGATTATGTACCTCTTATTGTTAAACATGCCATTAGATTTTTTTTTTTGTGAAGTTATTTGCCTTGATTTAAATAGATTTTTTTTTTTTTTTGTAAATGTCTTTTTGTCCTTAACATTTTGGAATTCGCTAATGAGGTAGCAAGTTGTGATTTTTAACTTTGAGTGCTGGTCTGTGTTTTTTTTTTTTTTTTTTCTTGGGATATTGGTTGTAGACAAAAAGGAAAATAAACCCTGTACCTCCCAAGAGAGGGGAGTAGGTAAGGGTCTGGAACCCCCTAATAACATGCAATTGCTGGAGCTATAGAATAAGTACTATTAGTACTGTGTAGTGTAAGAAGGTAGGTAACCAGAGGCACGTAGGCTAGATTGTGAGGACGTCCCTGACATGGGAAAGTATAGTTATTGAACAATATTAAAATACAATTTTGTGGACTAGTATAAAATAGATGAGGGGCACACACAAAGCATACAATATTTACAATGCCCAGTCTGATCCAGCTAGAGGTAGGGTAGCCTAATGATGGTGATGGTCACTGCAAAATAAGACAGACTAGAAAACAGTCATGGGGTTATCGAACCAGGTCCGATGGCCAAGTAAACCTGTATGGTAGCAGGGTAGTGTGTGCTGCCTATCATAATGTAGTTGTATAACGAAATGACCAATAGCCATGCTGTCACAAATATTGCATCATGAAACAGTTACACTGTTGGCTATATAGATGTGAACTGCTCCCCATGGTGGTGAAATCATAAAGTCAACAGCTGTGAGTAACAGCAATGCAGTGTAAAACTCAGCCGAAGCAGAGACTGCTGTCGGGTAAGTAAATGATACAGTAACCGACACAGGGAGTGTGTTACTGGGCACACTTACTGAGGCCAGCAGAGAAAAATAAAGGTGCAATAACACAACAGACTGAACAGAAGGATGTGAACAGGCTGAATTACCAGTACTTAAAATAAAGACAGTCCAAAGGGAATCTTAGATGTATATGACCCAGAGCAATTGCCTAGATCAACCCTAATTGTAGGGATAATCGGTGGTAGGACAGGTAGGGTGGTATCCCTACAAAATCCCTGATGCTGAGTCCGTGCTTGCTCTGAACTAAGTGTACAGGTGGTAGGCCCTATAAAACCCCATGCATAGGGATATCAGATGTACGGACAGGTGGGTAGGGGGGTATCCCCGTTGAGTCCCTATAGCCTACCAGTATATAGCCAAAAGTTGTACAAAATTATACAAAAGACACATCCGTAATAAAAACCCTCTGGTGTGGTGTTATACCACTCTTTTATAAGTGCTGGTGGAGTACCACCACAAGTCGGATCTTTGTGAGCATGTATAATCATCTCATGATATGCGGTGTCCTGGTGTAGACCCGGCGGTGACGTCAGTGTACATACCCAACGTACATTTCACTAGGCTGTGAATGGCTTGCTTTCTCAAGGGTATTAGTTGTAGCCAACAACTGGCCCTTTCATCACCTTTAAATTTGTGCAACTACATACACTTGGAGAGAGCATTAGGCTGGCTAAAACCGCATCCACGTTAAGGTCATTTTCAATAAGAAGCAGCTGATCACCGAAGCTGCCATTGACTTGAATAGTGATCGGTCATTTCAGAGCCTATTTAAACGTGTTGAGAAAATGTGCACTCACAAAATTAGGTTACAATCAAGCAGTGCTGATGACTATATCATCAGCCAATGTAAACGGGGAAAGCTGGGCTCTGATCATCTCTACCAAATTGGCAAAATCTGATTAGTTCACAGGAAATCTATGCAATCCCTGGCAAGTAAACTCTGTTCATAAGATGCTGCAAGAATAGCACCGAGACAAACGCAGAGTCAAAAAAATACACTTTCTCCTGCTGAGTTTCCTCCGTAACGTGATGACTTCTGTTCTTCAACCCAAGCGTTTCGTCACTGATGTGACTTAATCAGGGATATAGATTTATGTATTTGTTGTTTTTGTCTTGAGGAAAAAAAATAAATGTTAGGTTTGTCATTAAAAGGGACTAATAGCCAGTTGCCTATTCCGTGTTTGCTCTTCTGGAGACAATTCTAGAACAATGCAACTCAACGATGCACAAAGACTGACATTCTTAGTGGCGATTGGGGCACGATTGCATGGAATCGCCTTCGGGTGGATATAACATTTTGATTTAACCTGCATTGTCCCTTTCAGAGTCCTTGTTGAACAAAAGTTCCTAATTTCCAAAGAAACATGAGTCAAAATTGTGCGTTACGGGTGAAATGAATAGTGATAGCTTACATTATTTCTCATTGGTTTTGACTATGCTGATGAAGATTAAAATAATTTTAGGTTTCTTTTAATATGTCTGTCTGTTTGAATATAGCTGGATCTGTTCGCGAAGCCCTGCAAACGGCAAGGCAGCCGGAGGAGCCCGCGCCTTCAAACACTACTCTACCAGCGCAGTTTAAACAAAGAGCGCCTATGTACAACAGCAATTCCACCCCTACTGCATCAACCCCTTCCCCTGCAGCTGCACCTACCTCTCCTCTCACGCCTGCTGCACCCCCAGTGGTGATTCCAGCAGCACAGGCTCCCCCGCTCCCCACGCAAACACAGCCTCAGCCCAAGAAAAGCCTCTCTCTTACAGTAAGTGCGGCCACTTTATTTTTTATTCTCTGCATTCTGCTAGATTGTGTATTATATACAAAATATTTGCCCACTTTATTCGAATTCTAACGTTGTTTTTCCCTCATCCCCTCCTAATAGCTTTTGCTTTTGTGTATTAACTATACAACTCCATCCCTCACAATTGTAGTGCAAATGTGCCTTGGCTGCCTTTCTCCCCTACCTTAAATAAGTATGCAGCACATCACCATCTGCTTAATGGGGTTGTTTTCAACACTGTGCTCAAGGAATAAGCATATTTCAGCACCAGAGTGCCACCGAACTTCTGGGATTTGGGCCATATGATCACTTTGATAGGGGACCTGGCCATGACTATGTATTCACTGTCTACAAAACCGTAAATGGAATTCTCCCCCCCCCCCCCCCCCCCAAACTTACGTTTGATCATGTTTAGCGCTGCGAAAGAGGACGAATGCAAAAACTGGGCTTGACGTACCAAGTACAAGGGCCCCTAGTGTGCAGAGGAGAATTTGCTGTGAGTGCTGTGCAGAGTAGAGATTTTGTAATCTACTTATATCGAAGACCTTTGTACTGTGAACATATGCATTAATTATGGAAGTCGCCAAACATTTTATATTTGCGCAAGTAGAGTCTAAACCGTGTCTGCTACTGATTTTTCTTATGTTTGCAGATAGAGCAGATGCATGCTGCACAAGAAATGTTCAAGACTGCAAATAAGGTTACAAGGCCAGAGAAGGCTCTTATACTTGGTTTCATGGCGGGCTCAAGAGGTATGTCTATTAAAGGAGCAATTCAGGTAGTGATTTGGAAGTCCTAAGCTCTGATTTTATAATTGTCATGTTTCAGTTGCTTATGGAGCTCCTTGGAAGCAAGTATTAAATTACACACCTTAAGAGCAATTCTGTTCCTTCAATCTTGTTGGCTCATTTTAACTTCTTGCTATATGTTTGAGAATGTAATTCTGTTACTCTTGTATATAGTAGCCCAGCAGTTTTAGAGCCAGTAGAAATATATCAAATTGTTAAAGGGAATCTGCTGTTTTGATCAGCAGTATTCCTCATTTTATTTTTACCTATAAAATCTAGGTTTTAAAAACCTTGCCCAATATCATAAGAGAATGAAAATGTGTTGTAAATCATCCCTGTCTGCTGCAAATGTGGAGTTATGCCGCTTTCTTTCAACATTTAGCTTTGAGGCTCTGATGACAGCTTAGGCGCTAAACTGCCAAAATATTACTAAATTAACAATACTGCTATTAGAAATTATATTTGTCACATAGCCATGCAATCATCTGTTTGTTACAGAAATATTGAAGTAATTATTCTGAGGATGAAAAAGGAAAGGTACAGGCAACATGTAAAATATATTTTGGACTACAATTTTTGCAGATATTTGTATGATTTAAAAACTGCATTCCATACTATAAGAGAAATGGAGTTGTATGCAAATATTGCCATTTGCGTTAATATACAGAGTGAAATTATGTTCCTTCCAAAAGTGTGAATAGGCAGGACAATTGGTGTCTTTAGCATACATTATTTCAGTGTTAACCAACAAATCAATTTATCTTTATCGGGTTTTTTTTCTTTGTTTAATTTACAGAGAATCCCTGCCCTGAACAGGGTGATATCATCCAAATCAAACTCAGCGAACACACGGAGGTTATGCCAAAACCAGATGGTACAGGCATCACTACTAGGCTAGTTGACACAGTGTTTGAAATGAACTATTCTACTGGCGAATGGAGCAAGCTTAAGAAATACAAACCAATAACCAACGTATCGTAAGAGATTCCAGCCAGTGAACTATGGACCAAAATCAGACTTGCAAAGCAATCAGTCCAGTGCACAGCAAAATGGTCGATATACAGCAAGCAGAGTGAACACCTGATTCAAATAATTTTATCCAGCGGTGACTGGGGATCCAACTGAAAAAGTGGCATGGAGGAAAAGGATAAATGGTCTTCAACTGAAAAAATGGGTGTATTCCAGGAACAAGACACCTGCTTTATTTTTGCAAATTCAACACAAATGCAGCAAGGGAATTGTAAATGGAGAATTGGCCAGTGGGTCATTTTGTATTCGGGAAACCAGTTTTAACATACTGATAAATAAATAGATGCAGACACGTTTTTGCTTAGATTTCAGGCAGAATAGATTTCCTTTTTTTTTCTCCTTTTTTAGTGACGCACAAATTCTTTAGAGCCACGTCTTAGTTTTGTCCACCTACAGGAAGTGGCTTCATGTAATTACATAAAGTATTTTAGTGTGTACTGTATGTGTACATACATATACTATTGCTGTGACAAGCATCTTGTGAAATCAAACTTCATTTTTAAATATGACTACTTTTGTGTCGCTCTTCTCATTTGCCGGTAGCACTCTGTAAAAAGTCATAATACTTAATGTAAAAACCTGGTCTTCAATTGTATTTCCTTTTGTGCGCACAGCTCCTTTGCTGGCCATTGGATGTGAACACAAACGCAATTTGCTTAAAATTGTTAGACACCATATCATCAATACTGCTTCTTCTTGATCACTCATTACCATTTATGTACAATTCGAGAACTTGGTCATATTTAGGGCTGATTCCAAAATCTATATAGAAATGTGAGCGTTTCCATAATTTCTTCAAATATAGTGCAAAATAGATACGATGGGTAATGCCTTTTTTTCAAACTAAAAAAAAAGATCTTTGGTTTAAGTACTTAATAGTTGCTTCTCATTCAAGTTGACAAACACAACTACTACTCAACTTAAGATGTAAACATATGTTGCATTATTGAGGCACAATACTATTTATATTTTTGTTGCCGATGCCATCAAGCTTTACTTCAATCTGTAAAGCTGAAACACTTGCGCTCGCACCAAAAGGGAAAATGCTTTTTGTTTTGTCATGACATGATCTGCATTTAACATGATTTTAGAAAAACAAAACAGTGATGAGGAATACTTGTAACTTTACTGTACCAAACTTTTAAAACTGGGTTCACTACCATCACCTGTTAATTTTTTTTTTTTTTTTAAACAAAAAATTCTCCTGAAGAGAAGTATCCAAAAATATGGTTTTTAGAGAAGTTACAAAGCAAGTTTCATGTAGCATTGGACAATTTCAGTGCTTTGTATTTATCACACCACTGAGGGAGTCTTGGATGGTTATGTATGGCTTGTCGGTATTTTAATGCACCATTATAAGAGCTGTCCTTGGCCTCCAGCAGTACAGGGTCTGTAAGGAGTATGTTTCTTCATGTAGCGATTTTCCCATTTTTGTTTTTCTGTTGCTCTCATTGGGTTATAGAAAATTTGTAACAGGGTTTTCTTTTTGTTTTTGAAGGCCCATAAATGATATATAGTAAAGTGCAGTGTCCTGTAAGCAGGAGGAACAATATCATTGCACAAAAGGTATTGCATATGGCTGGGAAGAACCAGCAGAGCTGGCATATATTCAATCCAAAGGGTGATGTAGAGGCGTAAAACACACTGCAGTGCAATGCAAGTCCTTTTAGCACTGACCGGGTTAAAACACGTTACTTCTGGAGTTGTACATTTGAACGTTAACCTATGGTTTTTAAACATTTTTGTATTCGGTATGGTGGATAACAGAGGCAGCCTCTATTTTTGATTTAATTACAAGAAACTCTTGTAAAGTCTGTTTTTTATTTCTCTTGCTGAATTCATATTTATGTCCATCAGTCATATGGCTTAAAAGGCACAGCTGAACTCTTCTACAGCGACGTGGGAACAAAATGAACTGAACATTGTAAACACAACCAGAGCCATTTTGGAATCCAATGCCTTTTAACAAGCCTTCAACAAGAGTTTTTTTTTTTGTTTTTTTTTAATGCTTCATCTATAGCATAGCCTATAATTTTTCTATATATTGTTTTTTTTTTTTTTTTTGAGGGGAATGTACATTTGTGTGGGGAAAAAATTTGGTCTGTCTTCTGCTACATACTTTCAGTCTATCACAGTGTGTATAATAAAAGTTTAGATTTTCTAAATCAATTGTACAAGGCTTGCCTTTTACCAATGCCCCTTGGTTGAAATGTGACTAAAACACAATTTGCTGTCTCTTCATTAAAAAAAAAAAATATTATAGTGGAAGAAACAACATAAAAAAAAAATTTAAACCCAGAGGTGGTAATTATTTGCATCCACTCTAAATATCAACACAACCTCCAGTATTGTGTTTTTATTCAAATTTGTATATTGATTTGTTGTAGTAAATGAAGAACCGTGACATTCTGAAGCGATCAGCTCAAAGGATGGTTCATTGAGCTTCCTTAATACTATCACAAGGTCACAACCTAGGCTTCACAGGCGGTCCCAATTTGGTCAGGGCTTTAAGAAATCTCACTACCATGGGCCATGCTATCCACCTAAATACCCAAACCGCTGGACCTTAATAGAATATGGGGGTTTCTTTCAGTGTTGCTTAGGTGCACCTGCTGGTCTAAGGCAATTACCTGAATTCTTATGGCTCTGATTACATGAGGCTTTTTCAAACAGCATGTGTCTTGTCCAGAGGATGACTTCTATAGCAGCTGACTTACTGTAAGGTGTGTACTGCGGATCCTTGACTTTGCCTTAAGCAACCATTAACTCAATGATACGCAATTAGAAAAAACCTGCTGGGAAGGAGTTGTTGGTTTGCTCTTTTCCCAGTTGATGTTCCAGCCATGTTCCTGTAGTAACCTCAATAGAATCTCAGCCTGTTGTCTAGATAAAGGATCTCCATGATACCCACCTATCTTATGTTTTCTGTGATTACCTCTTGGGGTTATGAAGATGCCAGGGTAGGAATGTAATATTGAAAATTATGACCTGCGATCATAAAAACAAACTGCTAATGAGCTTCCAGAGTAGGCAAGTTTAATTTCTCTACGTCCACTGAAGTCAGGAAGTCACTTTCAGTCGTTAATACCAGAAAGCATAGAAGACACTCTGATTCTGCTCTGGCTGTGTGGGACTTTTGATACCTTGTTTCTTCAATAGAGAATACATTTTTATTCATTGAATTCCCCCTCTACCAAATCCCATGCTACACGAGAAGGCACAAAACATGTAATGGTTGGTATACTTAACTTTTGAGTAACCGGCTCATAAAATGTGCAGAACCCATGCATCTGAGGTAGTCCTGCTTTCCCATTAGGACATCTGATTAATGGACCCTCTGATCCCAATACCAAAATCCTATGATAATGCATTTGTTTTTTTGATGCAAGTCCCCCTGCACCCAATTCTGGCACTTTTTTTTTTTTTTTTAAACCTACAAACCAGTCTTTAAGCCCTAGCATCTCCTGAACCTCCTAGAGGTTCAGCCATGCGGATTTGCTGCACATAATCTATCTTGTTTTGGAAATGGGTTGGAAGTTTGACTACTTCAAAGATCGCATTCCACCCTGACCAGCAACTGACCCTTAAAAGGGTAAGGTACAAAGCTTTTGGAGACGTGTCTGCATTCCAAATTGAAGGGGGTGTAACATAGAAAGTCTACAGGCACACGGGTGTATAAAATTATTTGACCAATGATTGAAGGACGCCCTGCCATTAAATCCTTTAAATAAAGAAATTAGCCAAACGCTTAGTGCTTTTGACAAACTGGCTGTAGCTACTGCTGGTCTAAAAGAAGCACGTGCTGTGATAAACCCTTTCTTTAATGCCATTTGTGCCTTCTGATCTTGAATGGCTGAGGCATCCTCCACTGGAATTGCTCTTCTTTTTGAAACCCCACTGACTGTCCACTCTAGTGGGTTCTTCCCAAAACCTAGTAACCTTTTCAAAGGGATACATACACCCAAATCTAGAGATCGAGCAGCTCTTTTCTGGCATCTTGCTTAACGAGCAGTTTGATAGATCAGTGGGCCTTGAATGCTCTTCCAGGTTTAAACTTGTTGCAGAGTAAGGTATTCTGGGAAGAGACCTTCTTTATCCTCTTTAATCTGCAGAGCCTCATATTTTAGCTTTAATATTTTTATCTATAGAAGTCCACATTCAAGAACAACGCATCTTGACACTGTTCTCCTTACTCTTCAGTTGAACACCTCACCTTACACAGACTCCAGAGCATATTCAAGTAATAGTATTCTACTGATGCTTACCGAGCGGCCGAAGCCGGTGCAAGTTATGCGGTAATCTAGAAAACAAAGACGCCAGCGGTAATGATACACTAATCACACAGCCATTAACAGAAGAGGGAAGGGAAAACTAGCCAGGAGGCCTTAATAAAAAATAAATTATAAAAACAAAAACAGGAGGGTCCAAATACCTGCTGATATGCTGGGGTATCTGGCATTCTGCATCTAGCATAGCAATCCTATGTTGCTGTAAGCACCAGCTTCCTGTTTCAAGTGCAGTGCTAACATCATGAAACGTACTCCAACTCCTTACCTGAACAAAGCTGCCCAAACACCCCTGCACATGGAGGTGCATAGTCATTTTAGATGTATGTCCTTGTATAGTGAAGATACTAGTTAGGCATTGCTTGGCACCTACACCCATTAACCACAACCAAAGTTGTCTAATAAGGCTGCCCATTGTAACGGTGTACTGCCCGCAGACCAGACCAGTCCCCAGTACTGAGGTGGGTAAGGGTATCACACGCACCCACAGCAGTGAGGGTGTGCCCGGAGTGTGGTAGGGTGCGTTGCCGGGTCGGATGAGAGAGGGTTAGCCAGATACTTGCCGAGTCCGGGGCGCCGGAGGTCCGAGTAGTGAAGTCCAAAAGCTGTTGGTCAAGGGTAGGAGAACACAGCGTAGTCGTAGTCCGAAGCCAGGTCCAGGGGTTAGAGAGGTACGCGTAGTCAAATGGAAGCAGAGATCAAGTCCAGAGAGGGTACACAGAGAGTAGGTTCAGGAACGAGAGCTGAAACAGAAGAGAGCTAGACACAGAACTCCGATCAGCACAAAGCCACAAGAAGCTGCAGAGCGAGGAACGGACTGGGGTAATATACTGTGGTGGACCAATGGAGGGTAGAGGTGGGGCGAAGGTGCGTCCAGGCAGTCCCTGTGATAGGCTCAAGGACATAGAGGAGATGGGAGCCAGGTATGCAGCTGAGGTGAGTCCTGTTATTGGTGGGGGGTGGGGCTAGCCATACTCAGCGAGGGCAGCTTCTGGCTGGTGGAGGCGGGACCCGGTGGGCAGACCGAGCTGCGGCACTCAAGGGGGGGACTCCGCGGGGGACGTGTCCCCCAACTCCTTACACCCATGCAGCAGGCCGGTGGTCACTGTCTGCTATACTCCCCCTCCTGTCAGCGCCAGCAGTCAACTTCTGCCAGACCAGAAGAGGGAGCTGCTGAGTCCCTGGACCTCACCCAAGGTAAGGCGTGTGCGCGACCGTGATTATACCAGAAATTGGTATACATTGGTAAACGGCTACAAAACAATAAAATTCAATGAAAGAGCACATACAGACGGCAGCTGCAAGGAAGTGTCGTACAGGAAGTGACAAACTGGTCATGTCTCCTCTGCAGTAGTGCTAAAAATTGCATGTGCCTGTCGCCCAGCAACATCACCGGATCGCTGTGCAGTTTCTAGTATAACTGAGGCCTAAGAGACAGAGAGAGGGGTGTCTCTTAGGCTTGTTTAATAGTTGGCGCGCTTGCCCTTGTGCGAATGCTCGTGCACATGACGCACACTTTGTGTGTACGGTTCCGTGCTGTGAGCGACAGGTGGGCGTGGCCATGACGTCACACCCGGCTTCACACAACCTGCACATCAATACCACTCCCACTCCGCTTTCTTGAATCCGACTGGCATTTTTAATGCAAAACAAAAAGCATTGTGATGACCAGAACACAAGTATAGCGGCCAACAACCGCGGTGAGAGAAATGAAATACAGTATATAAACATTTCAAACAACTGTTAGTATATCCCTCCTGCCCTGCTCCTCCTGCCCCTGGGAACCTCTTCTCCCCCTCCCCCCCCCACCCCCTCCTGCCTAATTGGGATTGGCTAAAGAGAGTCACGTGGTGCGAAAATATAAATTTTCACATATCTGCTGTGATCTGCCGCGCCACCGCTCACTGCCGTGCGCACGCGGCTGAAGTATAGCACGCCAGGCCTGGACACAGCCAATTCTAACTGACGTGCGCACGGTAGCAAACTATATTACGGGCCTCACCTTCTCTGGAGCTGCCCTCCTCCTGCAGTATTGTGTTGTCATGACGATGTGTTGCCATGACAACATATCGCATGATGCTGCCTCATGGAAAGCCCCCCCGTCCCCCCCAAAGTCTTGGTGCCTGGGGGCGGTAGAGGGTCTCAATCCGCCACTGATGATTTCTAATGCAGTTAAGGAGGTTGTTGAACAGTGATCAATTCTGCAGAGAACCACAGGATAGCAGTTCTGAGACAGCAGGTTTACTGTGCCGTGTTATATAAAACAAAACGGGAATAAAGACCCTGGTGTGTTTTGTAAAACTTACTTTCATTGGTTGAACTATCTTCTCTTTCAGGGATTTGTGGAGTATAAAGGGCTGCCATCTGTTGCTTAAGCAATAGAAAATAGGTAACACAGAGGACAACTCCCGCTCTGCCTGATTAATAATCGTGGATCAAGGTGCATGCAGGATAATTAATAATATAGAAGGAAAAAAGCTCTGCATTATTGCACTCGCGATCTGAATAATGAATGAGTTAAAATAAATCACTTTATTAAGTATGCAATTCAGAAAATAATAATATTAAGGTGAGGTGGAACAAATGAAGTAAACAAACTAACAATATATACAAGAATTAAAATTAATCCGAAGCAGCTCGTATCAATTACAATAGGTAATTGGGTTTAGGAAATCTTAACTCAAGGGATATAAACGAATGATGTTCACTGAGGTAAGCGACACCTAATCTGATCAGTTACTCTAGCCACAAGATACTTAAACAGATAACCAGGTCTCTAATACAGAATAGTGTTAATAGCGATATCAGAGCCATTAAAACTGGCTTAGCTAGATGGTAACCTGTAGCAAGAAACCTACTCTCTCTGTATTAAATAATCCCAGTCAGTGAAATAGAAATATATAATCTCTTATATTCATTTGAAAGTAGATAAGGGTTAATTAACAAAAAGATAAAGCTACAAATGTTGCAAAGGACAAGTAGTAATAAAAGTATTAATGGTATCCACAGACTTTGAACGCTCTCTCTAGACCAGTCATTTTCAACCGGGGTTCTGCGGCCGCCAGGAGGGAGGGGGGGAGAGCGAGGGCGAGGACGACTGGGCCTTATAACCCTTCCCAGATTGATGGGCAGCAACAATTGCTTCTCTAAGATCATTGCTGATGTCTTTCCTCCTTGGCATTGTGTTAACACACACCTGAATGCTCCAGACCAGTAAACTGCTAAAACTTCGGCTTTTATAGAGGTGGTCACACTTGTTGATGATCAATTAATCAAGGGCATTTGATTAGCAGCACCTGTCTGCTACTTAGCATCTTAATTCCTATGGAAGCAGTAAGGGTGTACTTAGTTTTTCACACATGGCTTCTCCATTTTGGCTTTATTTTTGTTAAATAAATCATGACACAGTGTAATATGTCATGTGTTGTTGTTCATCTGAGGTTGTATTTACCTACTTTTAAGACCTGCTAAGGAACAGATGATTGTTATTATGTCCTGATATGTAAAACTATAGAATTCAAAGAGGGTGTACTTTCTTTTTCACACAACTGTACAGTATGTCCTTTACCCCCACCCTGTGAGAGATCTGGGTCGCTACTGGTGCGGTGCATACCTGTTGGTAGTACAGGAGGCTCTGAGTTGCTCTGCGGTGGCATGGGGAGATATCGGGACAGGTTTTCAGGGTGCTTCATCTCTGTAGACAGAGCCTCCAGCCAGCTAGGATCCTGCGATGACCAGGGTGGTCCATGCTGACACTTTATTTACTTCAGACAGTTAACCATACTCAGGATAATTCAACTGATGTTTATTTTAATTCCCAGCAGTCACAGCATACTTCACATTCCCCTGTGGGCACATCCAGGGCTTGAGGCCCACATATGCTCTCTCCTGAGCTCCTCCTGTATCCCCTGATGGGATACAGGGTAGATGTTACCCACTCCACAGGGGGAGGGAAGAGACCCTGACTTCTGGGGGTATATATCCTGTATATACCCTAGGAGTTGAGCTTGCAACCCTTGCCCCATAACAATGCAGGTCTGATACTAACAGGCATTACATTAATGGCATGTGACCCAGCCAGTATCCTCCCCCAAGAGAAGAAATAGTGGCTGGAGGCTATGCTATATTCTGCCCATGGTGAAAATCCTCACCCCCCGCTGAGGAATACAGTATGTGCAACATCAACATACTGAACCAACAACCCTGTATTAGAACCTAATACAACTGTATTAAACATTTAATACAACAGTACAGTAATAATAACAACCCCACATATCCCATACACCTGTTGCTGGGACCCTGGGTCTAATATGGGTGTTACATCAGGCTACCTCAGTAGTAGTGGGCAGGGTCTGGTTTCTTTACCATATTACCCTGACCGTCCGGTACCTTGACTGAGGAGCACTACCTTCTCCCTGACTCGGAGATATACTCCACCCTATCTAGGTGGATATTATGGCCCACTACCCACACCTTCAGCAGGTACTTTACCCTTTACAGATCGCAGGACTTGGACCCTTTAGCAGTACTAACCAAGTACGCCAAAATGGCTTCCTTAACCCAATCTATCCTATGCTCTTAAGCGCTCCTCATGAGGTTCTTAGGAAGATATGGGTATTCAAATCCCATTTTTCTGAACCTCACAACTAGTACCCTCTCTGCCCGGCTAAACTTCATTAGCCCATGGCCTTTAGCTGAACCAGGCAGGACCCAGAATAGGGACCCTTCCCATAATGGTGCTACAGGACCCTCCTCACTATCTGGAGCTTTAAAAGGTCTCTGCCCCCTAGTGTACCACTTCTCTACCTCATAACTTCAGCTTGTTGCTCTGCTGTTAGCTGACCTTCGTCCCACCAGCATTGTACTTTACACCCTTCTTCCAACACAAATCGTGTTTGTCTAAATGAGACACGTAACCCTAGTACATGTTGTCCCACCAAGGCAGAGCATCTCCAGCAGACATTGTATCCCCATTGTTCCTTGGGGCCACAGACCCACCTGGTGATACAGGGCGATGGGTCTAGGGTTTATTACTAGGGCTGGGGTCGGTATTGGGTAACGGGGCAGCTTGGGGCAGAGCATGCACTTTGAAGTCTCTGAATCGGGCACATGGGGGGTCTCCCCAGGCGGAGCAATTGGAGTTTCCACAGTCCTGGCTAGGCTCCATAGGCCACGTAAGAAATCTAGCCACAACAACAGCTGCAGCTTCACGAGAGTCTCTCTTCTTTCCGCTCCCTGCAATGTAGAAAGAAAGGGTCCACAGAGGACCATCCACTCAACAGGGAAGTAGTAGCAGTTGATGAGTCCGTCCGGCCGCATGGCTCCACGGCCTTCACTCCTCCCGATTGGGGAGCGGAAACTGGCGTTGCTTTGGGGTCTGTTGGGAAAGTACCAGCCGGCACTTCCCTAGGGAATTCTTCCACCAGGCCCAGAGCATCGTGTTTGGTGCCAGGGTCACAAGGAGATAAAGTGACTTGCCCAAGGTCACACGGAGCTGACTGTGAGAATTGAACCAGGATCTCCTGCTTCAAAATCGGTGCCATTGTTCTCACAGTCAGTGTCCTTACTTACTGAGCCGCACCTCCAGCAATTTGATTGTTCAGCTGGGGTGGGGGAGGGTGATAACCGCTTCTTCAGGAGGAGGTGGGGACGGGGTGCAGGGAGACTTACAGAGGGGGGAGGAGGAAAGGACTCATCCGTAATTTTCACCTGGTAGAAGAAGAAGCCCGGCATCTCGGCCGATTCTGGATGTCACAACCTACTTCCTGTTGGGCCCAACTTCCTGGTTTGGCTAGGTGGCCCCCCTTCCCCCCATTAGCCCACAGGAACTGCACAGTTATCCCTCTGATAGCAGCCCTGGTTCTGATAACTGTGTTACCAGCACTCCACCAGGATATTTTATATATCCTTGGATGTATCCTGTCTGCCTCATTGTCTTGTCCATTTACCGTTTTTAAAGCTCCACTAGGTCTTTCTCCTCTCTACATTGACACATGTCTATCTCCTTTCCATCCATATTCCTGTTCACTAAATGTGGTCCCATCACTTCACCTTCAGCTGTAAAGTCAGAGCAAAAGTAATTATTAAGGTGGTTTGTTATACATTGTCTCCTTCAACATGTTCATCATCTTCTTCTGACTTTAGTCTTACTATTCCCTCTTTTGTTTTCCTCCTCTGTAATATATATTTTGTCCAAAAGTATAAGCAGAAATCCCTCTGCACGCAGGAACATTTCACCAATGTCACAAATTGCTGAAGGGACGGCTCAGTAAGTAAGGACACTGACTGAGAAAAATGACAGAGTTTGAAGCAGGAGATCCATTGCATGACATTTGAAGATCACTTGTCATGCATTTTGAGCAGATATTAATAGCTATCGTCCTATTATTATATGAGAATTGTTCTATATATATAGATATATTCACCCCTCTGGGTTCGGTGCAAGGCTTTTATCCGGCAGCTATTATTTTCTGTCTGGCACTGATAGGGTCAATTCTATTGGTAAGGGTTAATTCTATTGGTAATGAGCTACAGCTCCTCCTTCTTTCACTAAGCCGGCGCCTATATAATGTGGCTACTGCAACAGAGGAGGAGCTTACCCTCTCTGGAAGAAGCCGAAGCGAAACGTACATCATCGCGACCACATGTGGACTAGCTGAGACCGGCGGGATTACGATCGGGTTGCTGGAGGTTACGTCGCAGCACTGCTACCACCATACGAGTGTCACTCACTGATACAATTATTGGAGGGTCGATCTCATGTCAGTCCAGGACTGAGCTTAAACTCTTTTTATCTGGTAGCTACCAGGCACTGGAGCATTTCATTTTGCTACTGTGATTACCATGCGGGAGGTTGTTACACTATGCCACTCACTAGTGGTTGATATACAATTTGTGAACTTCTATAGCATCGGTTTATGATCAGATGTATTTACAATATAGGTTCTACTTGTCAACCTAAAGGTTTTTAGACAGCATTTCACACCAGGGTAGCCATTTACTTATACAGTTCAATATATGGTTACTGAAGATATGATGATGTCAAATCCTAAACAGAACAGATGCATACATTTAGTTAACTAAAATTAGTAGATGTAGGAAAAACTCAGATACGCAGACAAGCAGTATTTGTCTTCAAAGCTAAATAGGTAAGAACAGAGTCTAAGTTAGACATACATCACAGGATGGGAGACAGGTAGGAATTTAGGGAGGTAGAAAGAAAGACTGAAGCCAGGAACGGGTTATACTCTTAAAATCTAATGAGGATATATAGCAGGATCAGACAGCTTGTCCGGATGTCCGGGAACTTGGTATAATTGGGTGATCCTGTGTGTATTCAACTCAGAATTACTTGGAACTTACACTGACTAATTCTCCATTCATAACCTGTTGCAATGCCTGCTGTGATGCCTGTAAAGAATGATGCTATGATGATCTGATGCTGTACTCTATATTGTCTCTGAATAAACACCGGGACAAAGAATTCGCTCCATGTGACTAAGGCTAAGGCCCCGCTGCCTCAGTCAGCGCGCCCGCACTGCATGCAGGCGGAGTGCTGAGAGGCAATTGACCGCTACCTGCGGTCTGTAGGGAGCTGGAGCAGGAGCGTGGTTTGAGCGGAGGGTCTGTTCGTCCGTCCGTCCGTCCCCCCCCCCCCCACACACACACACACACACACCACATATACATACACACACATACTTTTCCCCCGCAGCTCCTTCCCTGCTCCCCTCCCAAGCCGCCTCCCTCCCGTAGCTCCTTCCCTCCCCTCCTTCCCTCATTGGCTGACTGCCGCACCACGTGACGCGTCAGAGCTGCAAATCACTAGGAGCTTGCAGCATCGGCCGGCTGACGCGTCACAGCACGCAGTCAGCCATGTCGGAAGGAGCCAGCGGCGACCTCCAGACTGGAGGAAAGGGGTTGGTGGCCTGCCGCCGGACGCAGCGGGACCAAAGCCTAAGGTGACACAGCTTATCTTCAAGATAGAGAAGGACCTATCTTTAGTTACTAGGCTCATTAGAGTCACCAATGTGGTGTGAATTCATCTTATTGGTATTTATTTCTGGTTATATTTATGGCAATATACATCTGTCCACTGCAATGAGAATTTGGACATCAGGGTCAGTGGGGAACTAGAGATTAGGGTACCTTCCCGGTCCCCGGTTTCCCCTTGCCTGTACATCCTATTCTCAGACCTTCCACTCCCCACCCACCCACTGTATGTAAGGATATTTTTTTAGGGACATAGAAGGTAATAGTCCCATTCCCATAGCATTGGATATTGCTACATGTATGTCGCTTAAGCGTTGAATTACCCTCCAGCTATTTATGCTACTGTGACTACCGTACATAGGTACTTAACATACAGCCCACACAGTGCTGTTTCATTCACCTATTTTATTGTTCTAATTTTATTGGTCCCATTTATCTTAATGTATACCTATTAAAATTGTTTTTAGATGCATCATATCCACATTGCAACTGGGACCATTGGTCTGGCTTATCCTAATATATTACTAATCTGATAGGGTACTAATTACACTTTATTATTATTATACAAGCATTGAGTGCATGATACAGGGACTTTCCGGTCGGTACTTACAGGCCAGTGAGCCGGACGTCAGTAGTGGGGAAATTAATAAAAACACAGTTAAAGTGAATAATTGTCGAATATCTAAAGTCTCCAAACGTACAAGCTCTAAGGCAGCATGGGTTTACTGTGGCGGGAAGATCGTATCAAAGAAACCCAATGGATTTTTTTTAAATGTGTGACTAAGGAAATAGATGAGGGTTGAGCAGTAGATTTTAGTAAGGCCTTTAACACTGCCCCAAATATAGTAGAAAACTGAGGAACAACTTGCAATGCTAAAGATTGGATTCTAAAGCCCAGATCCACAGATATCCTTTACTTACTTGATAAAGAGTTAACTTAGATTACCGCCTTGTCAAGTATTAGTTTGAATCTTGAAAGCTCACTTTTATTCTAGTAAAATAGATTTCTCTCTCTCTCACACACCTCTCTCTCTCTCTCTCTCTCTCTCTCTCTCTCACACCTCTCTCTCTCTCACACCTCTCTCTCTCTCACACACACACACACCTCTCTCTCTCTCTCACACACCTCTCCCTCTCTCACACCTCTCCCTCTCTCACACCTATCCCTCTCTCACACACCTCTCTCACCTCTCTCGTTATTTGGAGTTAACACAAGGCAGTGCTAACTTAACATGAGGTTACGTCTATGGTAATGAGATATATAATGGCTGCTGTTTTTGCATATAATTAGCTTTGTGGATATTTGTTAACCTCAGGGAATATAACTTCCGTTACTGGTTTTGATAACGAGCCCCCTGTGGATCTGCCCTGACGGGATTGAGTGGACAAGACATCGGTTGAAGAACAAGTTCCGGAGAGTTGTGGTATATGGAGTATATTCAGAGGAGAAAGTGCCCAGTGGAGTACCTCTGGGATCAGTACTGGGACGGTGTTACGCCGGTGCTGCTCGCAGACCAGACCCGTCCCCTGAGCTGAAGGGGGAAGTGGTAATACACGCACCCGCAGCAAAGGGAGCGTGTCCGGAGTGTGGTATGAAGCGTTGCCAGGCCAGGTGTAGTAAGGTAGACAATACTTGCCGGTACCTGTTGTAGAGATAGAGTGATGCATGCCTTGCCGAGGTCAGGGAGTGGAGAGTGGAGATAGGTCGTAGTCCAAGCCGTGTTCAAAGGGTTACCAGAGTGAGCATTGTCCAAGGTGCGTGCAGGAGGGCGTGGGCGCGCCCGGCGCTGAGCAGAGGAATCGCCGAGGGGAGTGATCCCGCGATGGTGGCAGGGGCGAGGAGCCGTGGAGGCCGGTAAGGCAGGATTGTTTTGTGTGTCCAGGGGCTCCCTGCGGAGAGGGAGTGCTCTGTGTGGGAAGCGAGGAGAACGCCAATTCCTGACAGTACCCCCCTCTTCAGGAACGGCCTCAGGACGGTCCAAGAACGGTTTCTCTGGAAACTTTTTCCTGAAGGACTTAATAAGGGCCAGGGCATGAATGTCCTTTGAAGGTACCCAGGATCTCTCTTCAGGGCCAAAGCCCTTCCACTGCACCAAGAACTGGAGCTGACCCCTGGATAGGCGAGAATCCAAAAGAGAGTGAACTTCGTATTCCTCGTTATTTTGTACAGTAATGGGATCCGGTTTACGAGTCTGATCCGGAAAGAAGTGACTGGAGATGAATGGTTTTAAGAGGGACACATGAAAGACATTGGGAATCTCCATACTGGGTGGTAGTTGGAGCCGGAATGCCACAGGATTGATTTGTTCACAAATAGGGAAGGGTCCCAGGAACTTAGGTGCCAGTTTAGGAGATGGTACCTTGAGGTGGATATTCCTAGAGGAGAGCCATACCAAATCCCTTGGTTTGTAACTGGGCGCCGAACGACGACGACGATCGGCCTGTAGTTTTGATCTGCGGGAGGAGTTGAGAAGGGTAGACTGAATCCTGGACCATGCGGTTTGGAGGGAAGAAATACGTTCATCTACGGCTGGTACTCCAGAAGGAATGTTGGGGATGGGAAGACAGGGAGGGTGGAACCCATAATTTATAAAGAAGGGTGACTCCCGGGTGAACTCGTTTTTTGCAGAATTGACGGCATACTCTGCCCAAGAGAGGAGTTGAGCCCAATCATCCTGGAAATCGGATATAAAACATCTCAGGTACTTCTCCAGGGATTGATTGATTCTCTCCGTTTGTCCATTGGACTGAGGATGATAGGCGGAAGAGAAGGAAGAAGAGATGCCCAATCTCTTCGTGAAAGCTCTCCAAAATTTGGATACGAACTGAGAACCTCTGTCAGAAACAATGGACGAAGGGATCCCATGAATCCGGAAAATCTGCTCCGTAAAGATATCAGCAAGGGCGGGGGAGGTGGGTAATCCTTTAAGTGGAATGAAATGGGACATCTTCGAGAACCTGTCCACGACCACCAAGATAGTGTTCATTCCTCTGGACTTGGGCAACTCCACGATGAAGTCCATAGAAATGCGGGACCAGGGGCGGTCGGGAACTGGAAGGGGTAACAGAAAACCCTGAGGCTTTTGACGGAGAGTCTTGCTTTGAGTGCACGTGGGGCATGCGCGGGTAAACTCCAGAATATCTTGAGACATCCTTGGTCACCAGAAATTCCGACGAATGAGATCAGTAGTCTTCTTAAAACCTGGATGACCTGCAGATTTAGAGGAGTGACCCCAAGACAGGACCTCTGGAACAAATTTGGATGGTACAAAGAGTTTGTTGTCGGGAACGACCAAGTCCTTGGGAATGCGTCTCTGGGAGTGCAAAATCTTGTCAAGATTCTTGAACGTAGATGTGGCGAGAATCCTCTCATGTGGAAGGATAGTCTCCAATGACTCCTCTGGCCTCTCTTCAGAAGAATTATTCGGGAGAGTGCGTCTGCCTTTACGTTCTTGGTCCCGGGGATATAGGACAGGTGAAAATCGAATCGAGAAAAAAACAGAGCCCAACGAGCCTGTCGTGGACCAAGGTGTCGAGCGTTCTCTATGTAAAGAAGGTTCTTGTGGTCCGTGAGAATAGTAAACGGCTCTTTTGACCCCTCCAGCAGGTGTCTCCACTCTTGAAGAGCCATCTTCACGGCCAGAAGTTCCCTGTTACCCACGTCATAATTCCTCTAGGCAGACGAGAATTTCTTGGAAAAATATGGACAGGGATGTAACTTATCTTGGTGCATGGGTCTCTAGGAAAGAACGGCACCAGCGCCGCAATCAGAAGCGTCGACCTCCAGGACGAAGGGAAGTTCGATGTTGGGATGACGGAGAATAGGTGCGGATATAAAGGCTTCCTTGAGTGTCTCGAAGGCGGAGATGGCCTCGGATGACCAAGCAGAAGGATCAGCTCCTTTTTTGGTGAGCGCAGTGAGGGGTGCCACAATGGTGGAAAAACTCTGTATAAACTTACGATAGTAATTAGCGAACCCTAAAAAACGTTGTATGGCCTTGAGAGAATTGGGTCTTGGCCATTCAGTGACTGCTTGAAGTTTACCGGAGTCCATCATAAACCCCTCATCGGAAATTATATACCCCAGGAACGGAGTAGAGGTCGTATGAAAGGTGCACTTCTCCAGTTTGGCATACAAATAGTGTTCACGGAGACGGGAAAGGACGTAGGAGGTGTGGCGTATATGGTCCTGAAGATCTTTGGAAAAAATCAGGATATCATCCAAGTATACAATAACAAAAATATGGAGTACCTTACGAAAGACGTCGTTGATGAAATCCTGGAAGACAGCGGAAGCATTACATAAGCCGAAAGGCATTACCAGATATTCGTAGTGTCCACTACGCGTGTTGAAGGCTGTCTTCCATTCATCCCCCTTCCTGATGCGTACCAGGTTATAGGCACCACGCAGATCCAACTTGGAAAAAATCTTGGCCCCCTGTAATTTATCGAACAGTTCGGTAATAAAGGGAAGGGGGTAACGATTTTTAATAGTTATCTGGTTTAAACCCCTGTAGTCGATGCAAGGCCTCAACGACCCGTCCTTTTTCTTGACGAAGAAAAACCCAGCCCCTGCTGGGGAATTGGAGTGACGAATAAAGCCTTTCTTGAGATTCTCCTGGATATATTCATCCATAGCGTGAGATTCTGGTAACGACAAGGGGTAGGTATTGGACTTGGGTAGGGAGTAACCAGGAACTAGATCGATTGGACAATCGTAAGTCCTGTGTGGCGGCAAGAGGTCTGACTGTACCTTATTGAAAACGTCCCGGAATTGATGGTAAACGGAAGGTAGAATAACTTCAGGAACAGAGGTATTGGCCAGCAGTTGATGAGTCTCGCCTGACCTCGGCCTCCAGGAAATGGGAGCAGAGGAAGTCCAGTCAATGAGAGGATTGTTAATCTGTAGCCAAGGAAGACCAAGGGTGATGGGTACCCCAGGAGCGTGAATGGCATCGAGAACTAAGGTCTCCTTGTGCAGATGTGAAGACAGAAGCAAGGGAGCCGTCTCTAAGGAGATGTGGGCCGGGGTAAGAGGACGTCCATCGATACCGACGAGTGCAATGGGAACCTTCTTTCTCACTAGTGGTATTCAGTTTACCCTGGCGAATTCAAGATCCACAAAGTTTCCTCCAGCTCCTGAGTCAATGAAAGCGGCGGTAGAAGTCTTGAACTTATCGCCTGAAAGGAAGACTGGAAATGTAAGTGTAACGGGTATTCCACCCCACCCAATCGCATATATAGTGTGGGTGAGTAGAACATGCGGTGTTACCGGTGTGGTGCGTATACCTGCAGGCTCACAGGAAGTCTGAGCCTCCGCTAGTGAGAGCCTGGGGTGAATCCTCTGGAACGGATCTTCTTTCAGCGCCTCCACCTATGTAGGATTCTATGGAAGTGTAGAATGACCCTACATAGGAACCCACTCAGAAACCACACACACAGTGATTATATAACTAAGGACTTTACTAACAAATAATAATAACCGGTGTCCCTCTCACTAGGAGACACTAACAGTGACGTCTCGCAGGACGATTCCCAAACACTAGGTGATCCCACCCAATGTCCCAAGAACCCCACCCAATGTCCCGTACTCCTACAGAGATAGTCAATGTGTGACTGCGCAGTCACTAAGAACCTCTAGGCCTGTTGGTGCACATGTGATGGTATAATACCTGCCGAGCACTCCGGCGCTCGGGTCAGCAACAATCTTCTCAAAGGGTCAGACGTGTGATGAATCCGTCTGATCCTCCAACCGAACTCCTTGCACGTGCGAACCGCTAGGGCGGTCCCACTCTGGAATCGTCTCTGTGGACCCCAACGTGGGTCCAACCGCTCCCACAGGAACAGCAGCAGCCGCTGTGTCCCTATCTATCTAAGTGGTACTAACGTGACAGGAACCCTAACCTAGGGCCTGTCCCTGTAGTACAGCAACCTGTAGTGGCTTGGGGAACTCCTATGGCCGGTAGGGGGTAATGACCTGTCCCACTCCCTTAACTACCCAAGTCCCTTCAGCCTCACTACTTTCTAACTAGTCCCAGCGCCTACAGCAGCAAGCTGTAGCTCACTGGAGGCTGCAGCCAACGTGCTGCGCAACAAGGTGCCTGCCTGTCAGACCTCACAGCACTGCCCGCTGTGACTCTGACAAGGCAGCACTCCAAACTAGGGGCCGCGTCCCTCTCTAGGACCTCCCTAAGCAGTTACCCACCCAACTAGTGGGGAGTTGGGGCCTACCTGGAGTGTAGGTACCTATATGGGGCAGAAGCTGCACTCGCTCCCCGCACCCTACTTCCCTCACAGCTCCCTGACTCCAACTCTCTTAACTGCAGACTTCCTTCTTCCAGCTCCCACTAATGTAAGTGGCAGGGTCCCTAAACTGAGGGTTGCCCCTGGCAACACTCACCTTACTGGGGAGCTGAGCTATCTCGGACCAAGGGGGTGCTGGCCTAATACAGGGGAGTCCCTCTCTCCTGTATCCTACCTCCTTCCCTTGTCTGTTCCTTCCTCTGACTGACGTGTGTGCTCTTTTGCCCGCGAAATGTATCCAATCTATCCAGGGCAGTCCTGCAGCCCTATTGGCTCCTATGAGGCACCTGGTGCCTCCCTCGCTAAGCACTATGGGAATTGTAGTCCCGTGGCACTTACAATAACATTGGGGCCGCGTGCGCTCCTTTCCTGTGCCTGCACTAACCCCTAATGGCCGCCACAACCTCTCAATAGCTATCCCTACTCTCGCGCGACTCTCCTGCGCCTTCCCTGCCCTCACGCAACTGTTCCCTGCCTCTCGCATCCTCCCTGCGCATGCGCAAGCTATCTGGGCCGCCGGGGACCTACTGCGCATGCACGAACTGAAGCGCAATGGCGGCGCCCTAGGCAAGAGCCGCCGGAGATCTCCTGCACTCCGGCAAGCTCCCTCTTCGGCCCCCACCCTCCGGAATGGCCGTCGGGTCTGCCGCTGGCCTCTGGCAGTACCCGACAACGTCCGTGGCCACGGAGGCTCCCTGGGGGGTCGAGGGGAGAAAAAGGTGACCTGGCTACACTCTCCCCCTGGTGGAAAATCCAACGTCCTCGCTTGGAGAACGCCATACCCTGGTACACAGTTATACAATAAAAAATGGCATGTCATAATTGGTACACTTATCAGGTCGACTTTACACCTCAGATTACATGGTACATCACACTCAATAATCGAGACCAGCTGAGACCATTTGTGGGGTGCCCCGAACTGAACATGTGGGGGTACCTCATTTTTGCGTCCGTGAGCCTCCCCCAGAAAAATTTCTTGGAGAGCACACTCTAGAGTGACAGATACTGGCTCTTCGCTACTTCCTCCCCCTGGTGGAAGGAGTAGCACAGTGTCTCTGAAGCAGACCTTTACCCGGTCATCCGCGGCAGGGATGCGGTAGACCAGGAGGCCAGGACCTTTCCCGCGGTCCACCACCTGAGGAATGGGGCGTTCCTTTTTGGGCTTAAAGGAGGCAGCTTTCCCTGAATCTCTCTCCACACAGTCTTTGTCCCTACATACTGGCAAGGCTTCCACTTGGAAGCGAGCAATGGACAATGTCTCTTTCCTCAAAGTCTCTGTTTCACCTGGCAGGGGGTAAAGGGTAGATACCTTACCACTGCTGTAATTCCCGGTGGCCAACAGGTCCTCGGGGACGCTGTCAGTTCCCACCTTGGTGGTATCGGGATCTGTCCCCAATTCTTCTTGGACAGTCCACTCACTGACTCGAACTTCGGGAGCGTTGGATCCCAGTCCTGGGACCACTTGTGTCGGAGCGCACGGGCTCACACTCCGCTCAGGAACCGTAGCTTTGGCCTTCTTCACGGCCACCTCCATCGGAGTCTGTGGGGAACAAGGGGGTTCCTTACCACTCGGCTGGCTTGCGATGGGTTTCTCTTCTTCTGGAAGGATCGGCGGTAGACACTGGTCCACTCTCTTCTCTGGACAGCTACCTTCTAATGAGGACACCTCCACCAGGACGCGATGCAGAGGGGAGCCCTTCGCCCGGGCGACCAGACTTAAGGAGCCATCGTGCTCCGCGGTCACCTGGAGGCTCACCCCCGACACCCTGGGGCAGTCGACTCACCCTTGTCGTCTGTAGGTACTGGTCCCCATTCTAGGACCGATGGTACCATCGTAGTAGACCGGACGGGTCGTTGTAGGGCACACGGGCCCACAGCAGGGTCCGCAACATCTGGATACACCTCCTCTAGGGCACACGGGCCCACAGCAGGCTCTGTATCCGCCTAAATAGTTGGTTCGATGATTTCACTAAAGGAAGACGGGGGTATAGACACCTTACCCTGTGATTCCTCTGTCTCCTCTGTATCACCGCTGGGGTGGTTCGCCGGTAGGCGCATCGCCACCGATGGGACTTCAACCTCTTCCCCGGAAGATATCATGACAGGATCCTCCGCAAGGGAGTCACCAGATTCTTCTGTAATACAGCCAGTGGTTGTTGGTATGAAGCTGGCGTGCTCCGGTACCTCCACTGCGGTTTCGCTCTTCTCCGCCAATGGTTCGCTTGGCTCCTTAGCGGGCTGGGCAGGAGGTTCCTGCTCTACCACTAGGACATCCTCTTTGAGAGGATCTGGAACCGGTTCTGCAACATGGTTTTGGACACACGGGTCCACTGAGGCCTCTGGAATTAGGACAGACTCATTAGCAATGTCACTCACTTTAGCAGAGGGGTCAGGCTTCCCCGCTTCTTCCTCAGCTGGCTCCGTAGCCTGGGGTGTAATAGGCTTCAAGAACTGTACACCGCAACATTCACATTCGGGCTCCCACGCCAGTGCACCTCTAGAGCAGTCACAGGTGGGACTAAAGCACTGTACACCCGGTTCTCCGCCTACCTCAGTCATCTTGAAGTCTAGCGGTAACCGGGACATGTCGGCTCCCGCGTCATAGGCTTCTTGCCAACAGGGGCACATTAGCATAAGGATATCTATTCCTGGCGCTCGCCAGGGCACATACACATTAGGGTGTATCCCCTGACAGTCTATCTCATCCTCAGACATCATCTCATCCTCAGAGATCAAAGAGTCTATTACTGCATCGATGTAGGGTTGAAGATCACAGTGCTTGCTCCCCCTGGTGGAATCTGAAGGAAGGGCACTTTCTACAAGGTAGTGGTTTTGGCTCTGCACTGAGTCACTCACATCACAGGGGAGGGGCTCTGATTTTCGCGCCAATCCTGGACAGATTGTTGCAACATCTTTTTGTGCAGGTTGGCAGTCAGCAGCATGTGCGCTCTCCTGATTTGGCGGGAGACGCCATTTTGCTTGGTCTGCGTAGACTAGGGGGTACCCTTCTGAGGGGCCCCCGGGCATGAACAGTGCGGACGGTGCCTCTGCCAGGCATATATCCGCAGTGTGGGTTACTACAAAAAGAATGGTTTTCCATGTGGACATGGGATCTTGTTCTTCCTCTAAGAAACATGAGTACGGCCACCCAGGAATTTTACACATATACTCCCGGACCTTGATTGCGGGTATAATTACGGGAATGCCTCCTACCGCCACTACCTGGCCAGGGTCTAGATATTGCCTCAAAGCCCAGGCTAGGACCTCGTGTCCGGACTTCACAAACATGGTGACAAAAATAGGAACGGGACAATTTGGAAAAAAATGGAACAGGGCACCCCAGGTGGTCTCTCAGAAGCGCCTCCAAATGTAACGGGTATTCCACCCCACCCAATCGCATATATAGTGTGGGTGAGTAGAACATGCAGTGTTACCGGTGTTGTGCATATACATGCAGGCTCACAGGAAGTCTGAGCCTCCGCTAGTGAGAGCCTGGGGTGAATCCTCTGGAACGGATCTTCTTTCAGCGCCTCCACCTATGTAGGATTCTATGGAAGTGTAGAATGACCCTACATAGGAACCCACTCAGAAACCACACACACAGTGATTATATAACTAAGGACTTTACTAACAAATAATAATAACCGGTGTCCCTCTCACTAGGAGACACTAACAGTGACGTCTCGCAGGACGATTCCCAAACACTAGGTGATCCCACCCAATGTCCCAAGAACCCCACCCAATGTCCCGTACTCCTACAGAGATAGTCAATGGGTGACTGCGCAGTCACTAAGAACCTCTAGGCCTGTTGGTGCACATGTGATGGTATAATACCTGCCGAGCACTCCGGCGCTCGGGTCAGCAACAATCTTCTCAAAGGGTCAGACGTGTGATGAATCCGTCTGATCCTCCAACCGAACTCCTTGCACGTGCGAACCGCTAGGGCGGTCCCACTCTGGAATCGTCTCTGTGGACCCCAACGTGGGTCCAACCGCTCCCACAGGAACAGCAGCAGCCGCTGTGTCCCTATCTATCTAAGTGGTACTAACGTGACAGGAACCCTAACCTAGGGCCTGTCCCTGTAGTACAGCAACCTGTAGTGGCTTGGGGAACTCCTATGGCCGGTAGGGGGTAATGACCTGTCCCACTCCCTTAACTACCCAAGTCCCTTCAGCCTCACTACTTTCTAACTAGTCCCAGTGCCTACAGCAGCAAGCTGTAGCTCACTGGAGGCTGCAGCCAACGTGCTGCGCAACAAGGTGCCTGCCTGTCAGACCTCACAGCACTGCCCGCTGTGACTCTGACAAGGCAGCACTCCAAACTAGGGGCTGTGTCCCTCTCTAGGACCTCCCTAAGCAGTTACCCACCCAACTAGTGGGGAGTTGGGGCCTACCTGGAGTGTAGGTACCTATATGGGGCAGAAGCTGCACTCGCTCCCCGCACCCTACTTCCCTCACAGCTCCCTGACTCCAACTCTCTTAACTGCAGACTTCCTTCTTCCAGCTCCCACTAATGTAAGTGGCAGGGTCCCTAACCTGAGGGCTGCCCCTGGCAACACTCTCCTTACTGGGGAGCTGAGCTATCTCGGACCAAGGGGGTGCTGGCCTAATACAGGGGAGTCCCTCTCTCCTGTATCCTACCTCCTTCCCTTGTCTGTTCCTTCCTCTGACTGACGTGTGTGCTCTTTTGCCCGCGAAATGTATCCAATTTATCCAGGGCAGTCCTGCAGCCCTATTGGCTCCTATGAGGCACCTGGTGCCTCCCTCGCTAAGCACTATGGGAATTGTAGTCCCGGGGCACTTACAATAACATTGGGTCCGCGTGCGCTCCTTTCCTGTGCCTGCACTAACCCCTAATGGCCACCACAACCTCTCACTAGCTATCCCTACTCTCGCGCGACTCTCCTGCGCCTTCCCTGCCCTCACGCAACTGTTCCCTGCCTCTCGCAGCCTCCCTGCGCATGCGCGAGCTATCTGGGCCGCCGGGGACCTACTGCGCATGCGCGAACTGAAGCGCAATGGCGGCGCCCTAGGCAAGAGCCGCCGGAGATCTCCTGCACTCCGGCGAGCTCCCTCTTCGGCCCCCACCCTCCGGAATGGCCGTCGGGTCTGCCGCTGGCCTCTGGCAGTACCCGACAACGTCCGTGGCCACGGAGGCTCCCTGGGGGGTCGAGGGGAGAAAAAGGTGACCTGGCTACATAAGTTTCTTGGGGAGTTCATTCTTTTGAAGGGGACGTGGAGACATTACACCCAGAGAGAGCCCCTCTATACTCACTGGGTGTTCCCGTTTCCCGGACACAGTGGACACTCCCGAACCAGATGTTCCATGGATCCGCAGTAGAAACACAATGCCCCGGCGTGGCGGAACTGCCGTATCGGTGTGCTGATGCATTGTACCCCCAATTGCATTGGCTCTGGCAACTCCAGTGCAGGACGAAGAGGTGTGGTAGTACTTGGGGGAGCAGGAGTGCTGCTGAGAGTACTGGGGAACGGAACTTGAAAGTTATGGAAGCGAGTGCGCTGACGCTCTGAGCGGCGTACCTGGATGCGTTGATCCACTCGGACGGCCAAATCAATCAGGACCTCCAGTTGATCCGGCCTGGATTGGCGAGAGAGTTCGTCCTTGATGGGATCTGCCAGGCCTTGCCAGAATACGGAGACGAGAGCCTCTTGTCCCCAGTTAGTCTCGGCTGCTAGAGTCCGGAATTCCACAGCATACTGTGTCACCATCCGCCGTCCCTGAGTGATCTGGAGGAGAGAAACAGATGCCATCTCCCGACGAGCGGGGGAATCGAATACCCGTTGAAACTCGGCTTTAAATGCCGGGTAATCTTGGGTAAGGTCAGAACGTCGCTCCCAAACCAGGGAAGCCCAAGCCAGGGCGCTGCCAGTGAGGAGGTTATAAATGTAGGCTACCTTCTTGCGATCAGTATTGTAGAGATGGGGGGCCATTTCAAACTGCACCTCACACTGGTTTAGGAAACCTCTACAATCTTGCGGTTCACCTGCATAAGGCTTGGGGGGAGAAATCCTTACATCTGAGCTGCTAACTGCGCTTGCGGAGTGGGGGCTTACATCTGGCGGGGTCGCGGTCGGTACCCTGTCTGAGAGTACTGCGACCTGGCGTGTAAGTGCCACAATTTGATCCGCCATGGCCTGGTTTTGCTGAAGCAGATTAGAGAGAAACTGCTGTAGTTCGGTCTGGTCTGCATCTTGTGGGCTCGACATAATGTTACGCCGGTGCTGCCCGCAGACCAGACCCGTCCCCTGAGCGGAAGGGGGAAGTGGTAATACACGCACCCGCAGCAAAGGGAGCGTGTCCGGAGTGTGGTATGAAGCGTTGCCAGGCCAGGTGTAGTAAGGTAGACAATACTTGCAGGTACCGATTGTAGAGATAGAGTGATGAATGCCTTGCCGAGGTCAGGGAGTGGAGAGTGGAGATAGGTCATAGTCCAAGCCGTGTTCAAGGGGTTACCAGAGTGAGCGTTGTCCAAGGGGTGCCGAGATCGAGAGCCAGAGGGGGTAGTCGTACAAGCCGCGTCAGAACCTGTGAAAACACTGAGAGAATCCAGAAGTACTTCCATACAGAGACTATGTTGAGCGACGAGTGATGGGAAGCACAGGCATAATAAAGCTGGGCAGGCCAATGGGAAAAGGGGGCAGGCCTGGAGGACTGCAAGGAGTCTTCCCTGATAGGAGGGAGGTGTTACAGCCCAGCTGAGTGCAATCCTTGATTTGCATGGAACTGTGTGATGCTTGGGGGCGACGCCTCACTGCAGGAGCAGTGGTTAAAAGTGCTCTGTTAGGCGTGTGCTCTGTAAGCTGGGAATGCATGCACATAACGTCTGGGTCTGGCGTGCGTGTAGGTGTGCGTGCAGGAGGGCGTGGGCGCGCCCGGCGCTGAGCAGAGGAATCGCCGAGGGGAGTGATCCCGCGATGGCGGCAGGGGCGAGGAGCCATGGAGGCCGGTAAAGCAGGATTGTTTTGTGTGTCCAGGGGCTCCCTGCGGAGAGGGAGTGTTCTGTGTGGGAAGCGAAGAGAACGCCGATTCCTGACAGACGGGTACTCTTTAATATCTATATTAGTGACATTACAAATGGTCCGAAAGGGAAAGTATATATTTTTGCAGATGTGACACAGATCTGGTGGGGTTGACATTCTTGGGGGGAGGGGAAGGGGGGAACAAAAGGATTAAATGATGCCACTTTATAGATCATTGGTAAGATCTCACTGTGTTGTAACCAGAGGGGCATAAATACATTAGATGTTGTTATGCAAAGAAGAGCTACTAAAATGCTGCATGGTTGTTAATATATATTGAATATCTATGAGATATCTCCCGGGAGAGCTTCCAAGTCCAGGAGAGGAGAGCCTGCTGCGGAGCAGGCGGGCATAAAGAATGGCAAATTAACAATGGTCTACACTATAAAACGTATAGAGAAAGACTGAAGGACGTTAATATGTACAGCGTCAAAGAGAAACGTGAGAAGGGGATAGGATATAAACTTTTAAATACATAAAGTGTTTCAACAGAGTACAAGGAAGCATATTGAGAGGAAGAGAAGTGCTATACAGTAATAAGAGGTCATGTTCTGAAGCTGGAGAGTGGGAGAATCCGGGGAAATGTGAGGGGAAGTACTTCTTCACTGAAAGAGTGGTGGATTTGTGGAATGGCCATCCAGCAGAGGTGGTAGATGCCAATACAGTAAGGGAAATAACAAAAATACTGTGGCTAGACATGGGCCTATCCTAAATATAAAAGAAAACAAACGATCATTGTGATGGTGAAAGGGTAACCAGGCCATCAATAAAGGTATTATGCCCGGCTGGTTACCTCTGAGCCCTATTTCAGGTTTTAGAGTGTCAGCTCTTCAACCTGTGTATTGTACCTGCAATGAATGTAATTGTACGACAATAAAGATTTTTTTGTGTGTGTGTAGCTATGCCACCTTTGGCTACTAACTTGCCCTATTCCTGGCAGTAAGCCCTGATAGATTCTGGCTGCCAGTAGTCAACATGGGGTTTTCTCCCTTCTTGGTGCTGCACTTGAGTGGCAGTGGGAGGCGGTGACATCAGGCCTGAGCATGTCCAATCGTGGGACAGACCTGGTGCTCTCCTCCTAGCTGTACTTAAGGGCAGTGCCGCCCCAAATTTAATAGTGCCTCTTCCCCTTGAGAGAGGCAGGGATCACAAAGGATTGCCTGTAGCTTGGCCACTCCTGTTCCTCTTCCCCTTGGGGGAGAGTGAGTGATACCCTATACCTCTGGTCCTGATAGAGGGCCAGGGAAGAGCCAGGACAGCAGCAGGGGCCCTGACCTTTAAGTGGTAGTCCAGGGACCATCCCAGATTCTGCAGTGGGCTGAGACCTGCCTTGTTCCTGTACTGTACAGACCAAGAGAATAAACCATTCCTGTTGTTATACACCCGCCTAGTGTGTGATCTTACTGGGGGGGGGGGAGGAGGTGTTAGTTCTACTGTAGGAGATCATCTTCACCTACCTGGAGCCTACAGCAGATGGAGGCACTGCACTGCTAGAGAACAATGTGGGTAATGTACCCCAGAAACTGTATCCTGTGTCACCACTTCCATTGGCAGACAGATCAGCCCTCCTGTTACCAGCAGGTATCATGCACCACATGACCAGTAATGGCAGAATCTCCCAGAGGGTGGGGGAAATACCATTACATGTGTTTTATCTTTCCAGGAGTGCTAATCAGTGGAGATTCTCAGGCTATGAGTTTCAGGGGGGACTTTGCGGTAAAAGTGTTGTCAGATTGTGTCTAGGTAGCAGAGTTGCTGGTTACTCCAAAAATGTATCCGGGAATCAGGTCAGATTCCCTAAGACATATAGACACATCACTCCGGTCAAAGTCCTCCCTTGAAAACAGTTACGCGACTTACCGCCAGGCCTCCCTGCTTCAGCACAGACCAGAAAGGTAAATGAGGGCATAGGGATTTATATATCCCGGGCACAGTCAAGGTTGACTAAGTTGGTGGGGGTCCCCCAGAATATGCCCAGGTACCGCAGAATCAGTATAGAGGTTATGGGGGGGGGGTTCTCCAACTGTATATTAAGTTGCGAGAGGGTTTATGAAACCTAAGTCCTAATTTCAGTAAAGGAAAGAGATACAGCCCTGGGAGTGTGCACCAGCGTCCTTTGGTTCTAAAGAGAATTAGGTTTCCTTAAGAGAAGGAGCTACAGCTATGAGATTGAAGCAAAACGTCTTTTCGTTTCACTGTGGGACTTAGAAGAAAAATGGGAAATATTTCATGTTTCATAAAATGTTTAATAGCCAATGTGGCTATAAGGTTTTTACAGTCTAAGGCAGGTTAACAGTGTATGAGGGATATGGCTAGTGAGCTACCCCTCATAGCCCAAAAGACTCAGACAAGGTAAAAAGTGTGAAAGTATATTTTTATTAAACTGAGATGTTTGTAAATGTATTTTACTTATAAGCTGGGACTTTCAAAGACGGTACTCTGAGGGGGGCTAGTGGGCTACCAATGTATGGTGCCACCGAGTCTGCCCTAGGTCCGTGCTTCAAAGTCACAGATGCTGCCAGAGGTGTTAAAGCCATTTAGGCAGGATGGTTAGGTGGAGTACCCACGTCCGGGAAACAATGCCGGCCATCTCAGCTAGCATTTACCTTCCCAGACTTGGAGGCACCTAACCCAGTGGGTGGCTTCTGAATAACAAGTTGCTAAGGTGGCAAACTCACACATGCCCTCGTTACATTCAGAAGACTCGCTTGCCCGGCTTTGGAAGACTCGCAGCCCTCTGATTGGCTGGTTGTAAAGTTTACAGGCTCGGATTGGTTGTAGTATTTCATAAATGAATCTGAGCGCCAAGCACCAAGACAGCAGTGGCAAATTTGAACTCGCCCAAAGATGCTCTTGGAGAAAAAGACGCAAGCCGGCTTCAGAAATTTCAAGGCAAGAAATTTTCTAAGTCCCACTTTTCAGGGCCAATTTCTGAGCATAGAACGTAGTGGTCGCGGCTGGAACTACACGAAAAGAGTACCAGGACGTTTGGTACTACCTCCCGGTCAAGGGATTTTAGCTTCTCCGGAAGAGATACAGCGGTGGCGTCAGGAACTTCATGCCGATTTGAGTTCCAGGACTTTTCGGGCTAAGTCCCGGTCAACCTAAAGACTTTGTTTTATGGACTATTTAGACTAGGAAAGTTTAGCTTTGTAGCCCAGACCCCCAGTAAGTGTGTTGTCTCCTGTATATTGTAATCCATTGTGTGTATGTCTGTTTCTAATGAATAAATCGCAATTTGTATTACTTCTTGGTTTTGCTCAGTGATATGATCCCGGTATAAAGGTGTAAATCCCTGGTCTCTCGTGACAATCATATCGAGTCAGAGGTTTTACAGCAGATGGGAAAATGGGCAGACTAGGGCCAACTTGTTCTGATCCGTCGTCAAATTCTATGCTACAATCCAGGACTGCAGCATTATAGCATTGTGTTTGAGGGGCTTTACAATAAAGGCCTGTCTTCTAAGTGGCTTACCACACTAATTGAATCTAAGAATCATATGTGAAAGTTTAATTTGATGACCTCGTTATCCTGAACATGTTCCGTACAAGGCTAAGTGTGTACTATTGTAATACAAAATGCAAATGCTGTTTATTGAATAATGACAACACCCTGCATGTAATGAGCCTTAGCACCGAGAAACGGTCACATTACATCGGCTCTGAATACTCTTTTGGAAATGTTCTTTGAATTGGAATTTATCGCTCTGTAGTCCCCTCATAATCTACGATGAGGTTCAATGGTTTAAGAAGGAGAAGGGGTGACATTGTAGAGTCATCAGATTCTGCCCCTCCTACCCTCTGAGTGATGTCACTCATGGGGAGTAAATTGGTAGAAATAGCCACACCCTTATTCTACAAATTAGTTCAAAGAGAGTTCTATTATTAGTTCTTCAGAGCTCTGGAAGTGTTTGTTAGTCCTGTATATAGTTTAAGTGTTGTTAGTCTGCAGTTGGCCAGATCATCTGATCTTTTATTATTTTGTAAGTATGGCAGCACACCTTCAGAAGTAAGAGCCTTTAGAAAGGATAAGGAAGCTAATGACTGATTATTAGTGGAAGCGGATAAATGGAGACGTTATGGAACTGAATATATAGTCTCCACAGAGGAAAGCACCAGTGTGCATAACTGAATACAAAGAATACTTCTATCCACATCAACTGTCGTCAAGAAAAGTACCTGCTCTGGGTAGGCCCAGGGCCTTCTAGAGCAGGGTGTGCAAACTTGGGGGGCATGAGATTTTCTGGGGGGGGGGGGTGAGGCGGTTACAGAGGTCCCGCGCTCCACCCTCCAAAAGGAATTTAAATTAAATGCCGGGGGACCGCACAAGGCCTCTGTAACTAACTTACATAGGCTTCCAGAGACGCGTCGTCTTGGTAACCTGGCGTCACGTGACATCATTTGAAGCCGCAGGGGGGGAAAGATTGTTCACCCCTGTTCTAGAGGGCGATTCCACATTCTTTCTATTTTTGATCTGTGTTTTAGATTTTCTCATCTCACGTGCATATTATTTTTTTTTTATGTGATTCTGGATTGTGTTCAATGAAGACGCATCTACCCAGTATTTATAAAAGTTTCTGGTTCCCATTTCTATTTTTTACTTTCATAAACGACCAGTTCGCAACAACCCACCATCCTTTATTTGGCCTGAGAGACTGAACATTCATTTTTACTAAATTCTTCGATGTGACCCCTGGAGCCGGGAGAAAGTGGGGTACATCTCTATTTACTCGCTCTCTCGCCACTTCCACTTCTCGACCAAGGCGCGGATTCCACATAGTGTACTCCGAGCGGGATGGCGCATTTGTGCAGGTTGCCGTGTAATCGCCAGCATGTGCAATAACGGGTTAACCCCGCCACTTTTTCATGGGCAGCCAATTCTTTTTCAATGGTGTCTTGTGTCACATAATTTCACTTTATCGCTCTGGGCATCAGGCACCAAAATTAGATTCTACGCTCTATGGAGCAGTGACTCTTTTAGCCGGCAAAAATATCTATGTAAAGAATTGTGTACTCTGTCAGAGCCAGAAAAGAGAAATGTATATTATTATTTATTTATTTTTTACTCGCTACTCCAACATTGATAAAGCTACATTGATAGCTACTCCATCTTTGACATTACCAGCAGATCACTCATTTACAATGAAAACGGATGGTAGCCGAATTGGCTTTGAAACATGATATCAAGAAGTCTAACCATTTCTCAGGCTGGTTTTTAGTGTCGGCCAGTCCCGCTATAACTAGTATGAGAGAGGAGTGGGAAGACACCTGAATGACCTTTTGTTGCTTATTATCGAGAGCCCTTTCTCACATTTACCACTCTGATTCAGTCTTTGCCACCCCTACTCTCCATGACCTCTCCTGATGCTTGGCGACTAGAAGAAACGTGGTCCATTGCTCAGGACCTCCATTTATGATAGACACCATCCTATCATGACAGAGAGATTAGACAGTGTTACCAAATAGATTACATTGATGGTCCAACACTCCTTCAGGCTAACACGGCCTTGGTTGAATTATTGCTGCTGTTATAATGACACAAGTATTGCAAAGCAGTTGGGCTACCAAGAAGCATTTAATGCTTGTGTAACGGTGTTTCCCTGGCCCAATCTCACATTGACCCTCTTCTGTGGAAACTGACCCCTGTTACATATGGTGTAGTGTGGTGCACCTGCTGCTTACAGGATTCCTGAGTCTCCCGCGATGGTATGGGGGATGGCATCAGGACTGGCTTATGAGGTAGTGCTGAGTTATACTCACTCATGGTACAGCGCCTCCATCTCTTCCAGACCCCCGGTGTAGCAGGGAGGAGTCTCTGAAACAGAACCTCTATGTGCATCTTCTCCCTGAATGACTCCACTCTCAGGCAAGAAGGTTTCTTTGGCAACAGCATACTTTATTCCATCAGACAATGACAGACTGCCCATCATTGCAGCCTGGTCTTCAGCCGCTCATTATAGGTTGCCAACCCAAAGGAAGTCCCTGACCGTACACTCCCAGGCAAGGGCACTGAAAGCAGGTCTAGCTCTTCCCTTACTCTCTGATAGAGTAAGAGGAATAGTCTTCCACACCACTCCCCTGAGGGAGGGCCATAAAACCTGCCAGAGCCCTGACAGTTTGCTGGACAGACTCACCTCACTCATAGGTGGTGAGGCACACTACTAAATATAGGAAATGCTGTGCACTAAATAGCTCCAATAGGCACCACCCCTGTGTCACTGTAATTGGACACAGAGCCTGATGACACTATCTTCACTGAATACTACACAACACATAGGGGTGGGGGAAATGCCCCATGATTACTCCTGGCAACCTGCCCTTAGCAGGGATTATTGCACAGGAGGAGAAAGACATATAACCCCAAAACTAACCAGGGCTACACTTGAAAGAACAAAAAAAAAAGTGTTGTATAGAGCCGTGGTGCTCAACTCCAGTCCTCAACCCCCGCCCCCCCCTCCCGCCCACCAACAGGTCAGGGTTTAAGGATATCTCTGCTTCAGCACAGGTGGCTCAAAGTCGAAGACGTAGCCTCTGATTGAGCCACCTGTGCTAAAGCTGGGATATCCTAAAAGCCTGACCTGTTGGGGGAGCGGGGGGGGGGGAAACATAAGGACTGGAGCTGAGCACCCATTGTATCGAGCAGGGGAGCGCAATCTTTTTTCCCTGCGCCCGCTTATCGGCTGTTCCCTTCTCTGCACGCCCCCTCTCTTACCTCGGCTCTGGCATCTGGCCGCCATGACATCCCATTGCCATGGCAACTTGACTTCACATGACCTTGTGGCGTCAGTTGACGCCTCGTCTCCAGAAGCCGTCTGAGCCAAGGTAAGTGCAGTTTGCAGAGGCCTTTGCCGCGTCCCCAGCACTTAATTTAAGTGCCTTCGGGAAGCACAAGGGGCCTCTGTAAACCCACGCAGACAATCTCAGGGGGGGGGGCATGCCCCCCAGTTTGCACACCGCTGGTATAGAGTGCTAGAGATTGTGTGCTGTATTTTAGGGCAATAGTCATTTTCCAGCCATGGAGTCGTCTAAATCAACGGTGCACAAACTGGGGGGCGCGAGACTGCCTGCGGGGGGCGCAGTTTATAGAGGCCCCGCGTGCTTCCCGAAGGCACTTAAATTAAGGGGAGGGGGAGCTGCAGGGCCTCTGCAAACCTTTACTTACCTTGGCTCCACACGCGTCGCCATGGCAACGCTGCGCCAGAGGTCATGCAACGTGACGTTGTGAGGTCATGTGATGTCACGTTGCTATGGCAACATGACATCATGACGCCGGCGTCGACGCCGGAGCCGAGGTAAGTGGGGTTGAGGGGGTGCACCGGGGTGAGGTGACCGCTGGCAGAGGGGTTCAGGTAAACAAGTTTGCGCCCCCCGGTCTAAATGAACTCTTCCTTCTTGGACGACCAACACATTACCATGACGCGCATAGTAATAAATAGGGACGGCACGTCTTCGATTCCCAGTCAGAGTGATTGAAACAATCATGGCTCAGTTACTTTA
This sequence comes from Ascaphus truei, assembly GCF_040206685.1. Taxonomy (NCBI): domain Eukaryota; kingdom Metazoa; phylum Chordata; class Amphibia; order Anura; family Ascaphidae; genus Ascaphus; species Ascaphus truei. The sequence goes on from NC_134483.1 coordinate 513,498,768, forward strand.
TTTTTTACACTGATGTCACACTAAATCAGCAACTAATTAGTGATTTTCGTGCTTGCAGGCCATTCTTGCATAAAAGGGAAGAAACTTGGTGCCCGAAGGGGTCACTTTCTATTGCAACATGTTAGGTTTCAGTGGTGACTCATAGCAAGAAGTGCAGCTGCAACTCTAGTCAAATGAGCGGGTTTCTTTTTCTGTTGCACACACTGTTAAAGCGGCAATCCAAGCGGGCCATTTTATGAGTGATTTTTTTTTTTTTAAACCTGGCATTGAAGCCGGGAGTCTTCGGAGCTGAACCCCCATTAAAATTTTAGCTCCAGGGAACCCTGCTTCCAGATATACTTACCCAGTAGTCGCTCAGCTCGCAGGGTTCACGTAATGGCGGCGTTTCAACGTTCCCACACCATGCTGGCCAATAGGAAGCCGTGATGTCATCAGGCTCGTCTTCCTATTGGACCGAGTGAAATGGGAGCTTTCAACTTTGCCGAGATACCGGCAGCACCCCCTTTCCAGGTTTATCTCAGAAAACAAAGAGTCCCCCCTGAGCTGATATTAATGGGGTTCAGCTCCAGAGACGCCTGCTTCCAACCGGTTATGAAATAATAATTTAAAAAAGTGCATGGATTGCTCCTTTAAAAAAGGTACAACGCTGCTGTTCTTTCCCTGTATTGAACACCCTGCAGCATAGACTGAACATGTGACCAGTGTTACCACTGGTTCCATAGAAACGGGCACAAGTTTCCAGGTCTCTAACAGGAGAGCTCCAAAGAGAGAAGGAGAGGAGAGAAGGAGACACACGTGTGCCCATTTGCATGTAATTTCCCAGAATCCCTTGCTGCAGTGGCAGCACTGTATGCGAGGTGATAATGGTTGAAAGGCAGGGTTGCAGACCTGTCTAAAACATGTGGATGTGCTCACAAGTGATATTCTTTATTGGCTATATTCTAACCATGAAGGTTTTTTGTCGCCTGTTTCACCCACCATAGATTAAATAATGTATTCTTCCCAGATTCACTACACAGCCTATTTACAAAGATTGTGTGTGCCCTCACTAATTTTGCATAAACAATTAAAGTTAGGATTGCATTTACAACTTCATTATAACTGTTTATTAATAACTTCATTTTCCCTACAAGTACAATTAGGGTGTGGAGGGATACAGAAGAAGAAAAAAACCATGGTGGTAAAAGGACATTTAATACAATGAAAAAGAAAGGGGATAACAAATATCGAATAGAGGGGGGAAGCTATCTGACAAAAGACAATTAATAAAGCAATACAACAAATTTAAATTCCTTGAAGTTTTCAGGTGACTAAGTTAGCATAAAAAAAATGAATCAGTTTGAAATATTTTGAATTTTTACAAATGGGACCAAGTAACAGAGAAACTTAAAAAAAAAAAAAGAAGAAGTAGCTTGTAGAATAGTTGTTCCATAGTCATTATGACATTTACTTTATGAAGGATTAAGTTAATCGGAGGAGGGTCTGAGTTCTTTCAGAATTTAGACCTGTAGTGGTGGTCAAAATGGGAGAAATTCACTTTCCACTGCAAACTGGGATCTCAGGGATAGTCTTATTTAGAAGACATGCGTGAGGATCCCAAGGGATTCCAACACCAAGTCCAGAATAACAAGAAAAATCTGAGACCATGTGTTGGCTATTATCGGCTATCATCGGAAAAAGACCACCAGATGTGGATCATGGAGACTCGCTCGCCAGAGTTCCACCAACGCCTGCCGGGTTGAGAAGGGAACATTTTATGTACAGTATGGTAAGAAGAAAGAAAAACAAACAAGCACGAATCAGTATGAGAAAATGTAAAAGAATACTAACAAACAATGCTCACTTACATGAGAGATTTAACACTTGATTACTTCAAAGCGCGGTAAGGAGACATCACACAAGTAGTCCTTCAATCTGTGTGGGAAGCGTTCCAGTGTCCGAGTATCTTTTGGGTGTCTGAGTCCAGTGGTAAGAGCCAGCTCATAGTCGACCCTTGGCGTATTTTGGTCTGCACCATGTACCAACAAAACAATATTTTCTACCCTTTCTCCTTGATATTTGTACACATTGATAGTTTTGCAGTGGTAGTGATAATTGATTTCCATTCGTCTACAGATAATTTGATGGCAATATATGTCTCCCATTTACGCATATAGTCAAGTTTATATATCGGGGTCTGGAACTAGGAGCATATTGTATAGACAAGAAATCATCCCCTCTTCTGTAAATAAAATAGTTTTGACCATACCACTCACAATGGTCTCAGTCTCCTCCTAATGTCATGAGACATTACACAATGATGCAATTGAAGGTATTAATAGAACTTTGTATTACCCAGATTATATTTAGATTGCATATCTGAAAAAGACCTGGAGACACAACAGAGTCAAACAGCTGGGAAACCCTGGTGAGGCCAACTTTTTGCCAAGTCTCAAATTGTTTGCATAAAAACAGCCACTGGGAAATGATAGGATTTCTTAAAATAGTGAGAAGGGTATTTTGAGACATTGGCTTTAACTGCAAATCGGTTCCACAAGCATAAGGAGTTTGAGATGGAAAGCAAGACGTGCGCTCCTTCAGGGGTTGTGCAAACTGGGGGGCGCAATATTTTCCAGGGAGGGGCGCAGCGGTTGCAGAGGCCCCACGCTCTTCCCCAAGGCATTTAAATTAAATGCCGTGGGATCGCGTGAGGCCTCTGCAACTTCCCTTCCCTTGTCATCGTGCGTGGCAACGCAGCATCAAATGACGCAGTAGACAAGGTAAGTGGGTGGGGGGGGGGGGGAGAGCAGGCAGGGGGAAAGGTTTGTGCACACCTGGTCTACAGTACACATCTTGGGGAGCTACTGCAGATTAAGACCCTCTGGAGAATGCCAGGCACATTTACTACTTCAAAAAGGTAAATTATACACAAGCACGCTGCTTACACCATAAGGTAGCACTAAAAGTTGCAATTGAAGTTTATTTTATTTGTATTTTTAGTTCTAGGTATGAAGCAGGAGGTCTCCAAAGCTAAACTGCGTTAATTTCACCCCCTGGAACCCCTGCTTCATGAGATAATTACCTGTGGGGGGGGGGGGGGTGCAGTTATCTCTGCCGGTAGCAGCTCTGATGGGTCATGTATGGGCTAACATAATGGCGGCTTCAATGTCCTGCGTCTTGGGGCCAATAGGAAGCCGTGACGTCATTCCTTGCAGCTTTCTTTTGGCCCACATGGCATTTAACCCTGAAGAAGATAGGTAGGTATCTCGGGAAGCAGGGGGTCCCCAGAGCTGAAATTAACGGGGTTCTGCTCCAAAGACCCCCTGCTCCAAACCTAGAACTAAAAAATAAAAGAAACAAACTGCAACTTGTAGTGCTGGGTTGTACTGTAAGTGTTAAATCAGCAAAATGTGAAATCGTATGTTTTTTTTTTTTTTTAAAGTAAATCAGTTTTGTGGTCTTAGATAATACTGCATTTATACAATTATTATTCAACTCTTCATGACATTTTTAATGAGTTTTAAAGCATCCTTTGATTTCTATAGCAGGTTTATCCCACCTCCCCAGCAGTGCAAGATCTTTGCAACACTTTCCTGTTTGTGATCAATTGTTGCCAATAACAATAGATAATGTTACCTTAGTAATATAAGGATACATTGTAGCTGCTGACCTACACTGACTGAAGCGGCCATTATGTTAGTCACACAATCAGGATTTTTACAGATTAAGAACAGGAGCACCAAACGATTGCCAGCTTAGCCAAGGCTGAGCTCAGACAGAAGGCGATGCGATGTGCGCGCGCACGTCCGTCGCAAATTTGAGTTGTTCGGTGGGAGTTTTCAAACTGAAAACTCCACCGGCGGCAAAGTGCAGCGTTGTCGCTGTGACATTTTGCCGGCACAACCCAAATTGAAATGTAGTAAATTTAGTTTAATAAAGGCGAATCAGCTCTATGACGTGTTAGTTACAAGCCCCCCACCACGCCCCCAAACGCCGCGATCTGCCTCCTGCAGTTTGAGCACAGATCGCTGTGCTGCAGGAGCGAGCGCAAGCAAGCTGCTGTAGCAGCCTGTCTGACCGAGCCCTAAGGGCCGTTCTATACTGGTTGCGGCCGTGCGCGCATTTGCAAACGCGAATGCACGTGCCGCATGCTTTTCCCTGTTATAGAGCCGGGAGCTACAGGTATGTATATGTGTGTGTATATGTATATATATATATATATATATATATATACAAATGTAAATACAACTGTATGATCATCTGCATGTCTTAGGCAGGTCTGCAACCCCGCCTTTCCCCATTATCACCCAGCACACAGCACTTCCACTGCAGCAAGGGATTCTGGGAAATGACATGCAAATGAGCACACAGTATATAGATATATATATACACAATATATATATGTGTGTGTGTGTGTGTGTGTGTGTGTGAGTATATGTGTGTGCAAGGGTTGCGTGAGTGAAGAAAGTCCTAAATAAGATTTTTTAAAGAAAAAAAAAAGTTTAATAAATATTTTTATTTTTTATTTGTGCAATCATTGACACACACACACACACACACACAAACACACACACACACACACACACACTTGAGCGCCGGTAGTGGCGCGAAATCATCTTTCCCACCGTCTTCGCCGCTGTCTGTCGGCTCCCCGCTCCCCGCTCCCCGCTCCCCGCTCCCCGCTCCCCGCTCCCCGCTCCCCGCTGTGGGCTCGCGCGGCCCTTGTATAGAAGGGCTGGCTGACCTCAGCCATCTATAACCGCCCTGCGCGCACGGCGTAGCACGCGCCCGCACTATAGAACGGCCCTAAGAAGGTAACATCATACATTGTCACATGCTTTACATATACAAATATGAAGAGAAAAAAAGGGAGTGTAGAATTGTGCATAAAAGGCTAAAACAAACCCCCTATGTGCCCCCAAAAATACAATATTGCATTTGCTAGTCTGTGTGTACATGTGATACAAACACTGCGCTTTTCTGTTTACTACAAAACATGCCTGGGCAAGCAGGGGCTTACAAACGCAATATTGTTCTTTTATAGCTGGTTAGCAACCAATACAAATTGTTATTACTTAACATTGCATTTACAGGACACTTATCCTAAATGTAATGGTAACATCTGTCTTTTTGTATCATTGTAAACGTCATGTAATATGTCACCCCATTCATACCTTTAAAGCCACAGGATAATGACCTGTTCCACATGGGTGCTCTCTGGCAAGTCTGAGAACACGTGGCTCAGAAACATTATAGGATCAAAGAGAAAACTCCCATTGAGCTCAATTACATTTCTTTATTAAATGTGGAGCTTCCCACCACTACATTTTCTTGACCTCTGCCCAATTTTGCAGCCAGAAGACTTTGTTAAATAGACCCTCAGTGCCTTATCAGGTAAGAGAGGAATGCTGCTGCTTTAAGTGCCTGCTGTAAAGGGTAATCACTGGGCTGAGATTGTTTGGAGCTGTGAGTTGGAGAAGCACATGATTGGAGTCAGGTGATGATGTGCTGCAGCAGTGGAACAAGAAGAGAGAAGCAGCTGGGAGAGAGGGTGCTGCTGCTTCTTACTGTGCTGGTGAATGTGCTGCTTAGTTCATGCCATGCTGTAAAAATGAGCATCCAGAGACTGCTGTGGATTTTGAGTGCTGTATGTCTTCTAGGTGAGTGTTATTTTTTTAAAAGGAACCATTCTTGATCTGTTGATTTAATCTAGAGCAAGAGAGCGATGAGACTTTTGCACAGGTAATCAGGCTGGCCAGTGTTTTCAAGGAGATTTGGGAAGAAAATGACTTGTGTGTTGGATTCGGGGAGAAAGTGGAAGGAGTATGTATGTCCAAATAATAATAAATATTTGTTGGAAAACAAATTCTATAATCTAAAACAATATTCTAGGAATGGCAGGCACTCGCAGAGTTTGCTCCAAATATCAATGTTTAGCACTATTCGTGGTTACCCTTCTCTCCTCTCTCCCCCCCCCCCCCCCAACATACCAATAGTAGTGCAAAACTTCCATACAGAAAATCAATGGTTTTTTAATGAGCCTTCTGACTGCCTGACAAACATCAGAGCACTCGGACCATTTCTTGCATGTATATGTATTTTTTTTTAAGCTTTATTATATTTGATATACACATTTAAAATTCCCTCTCCCTAACTTTTTATTTTATTTCTTTAAATATTTGGACTAACAATTTTATGTTGGAAGCTTGTCATGACATACTTTTTTATTTGGACTAACAATTTATCGCCTAATTCTGAAGTACTCATTTATTCTGCACTATCGCAACTGGACTAACACTACTTTTTCTGTTTTTATATATACACTGGCGACACACTTTATTCGAGCTGGGCTAGTCCCACGAATTCGGGTATACCCGGGTGTATTGAGGTTTGTGACTGTTTTCTGCCCGAGTGCATTGAGGTATTTTCCAAGCAGGGATTGAAGCATTTTATTCCCGCTGGCTGCAATACTGCACAGTATATATATATATACTGCATTACAATTCATGAATTTATGCCATCTGGTAGACACGCGAAGCATTGCAGCCTATTAAATCATAATCATTATCATTTAACAGATCAGCCGCCCGTCAGCCAGGCATGAACCCAGGCAGGGAAGGCAAACACAACGGGGCTTGTCAGAGGTGAGGAGCGGCGCATTCCAGGTATCTGCCAGGTACATACTGGGTATTTGCTCGAATAAAGTGTGTCGGTGCAGTATATATATATATATATATATATATATATATATATATATCTCTCTATCCCCTTAATTTCTTTATTAACCTGGGGTGGGGGGGGGGATGTGAGCAGATGTTAATCCCTGCTGATCTATGGGGAAATTCTATGTACAGGCGGTCCTTGGTTATCCGACACAATGTGTTACTGAAAATGGCGTTGGATAGCGAAATGTTGTAAAGCGAAACACATTTTCCCATAGGAACACTGTTTAAATGAAAGGTTCAGTTCCTGAAGGCATTTTTAACACTAAAATACACCAAATATTTTATGCAGGCAATAAGATATGCAGCACACACATAAATTATGTAGTGTATATACTGTATTATATATAATATAATATATTATATAAAAAAAAAATATATATATATATATATATACGCTATTACAACGCTTTGCAACGTTGTTTATGTGCCTGCCTGTACATAGTCATTGCTATACAATTAAAAACATACAGGTTTTTGTCTACAAAAAGTTATGTACTTTAGTGAACAATGTATTTCTTACAATCTAGATAACTGGTGCACAGCTAGAGCATAAAGTGATATGCCCAAGTCACCATGGACCATGTTTACTAAGCAATGTTAAATTATTGTGCACCTTATGGCTCATTCAAGTGAATGGGCTATAGCTGTATGATTTCTTGTGTGGCATCATTTCACTTTGTCTGTGCTTCAGGCACCTACATTAGATTCTACGCTCTTTGGAACAGGAACTGTTTTTCAGCCGGCAAAAATATCTACAGTATGTAAAGCATTGTGCACTCTGTCTGAGCTGGGGAAAAAAGAAATTAATATTATTTTTACTAGCTACTCCAACATTTATAAAGTAGCCATAAATGTAGCTATATTATTGACTTTACTAACAGATCCCTCATTTCACAATGAAAACTGATGTTTGAGCTGTTAAGTGGCTGTTGCGAGCAAGTCATTCGCTGCGCCATATTAATATATGGGAGCAATGTTGCTCCTGACCGGCACTAGCACTGGTTACCAAGCAATATGTGTATATACAGTATTTGTTATTTCTTTTCGCTTCCCCCCCCTTTTTATTATTTATTCCCCCCCCCCCCCCCATGAAATAAACATTTGGGGGGGGGGGAGACTACCATGCAGGTTTACATTCTGTAGGCAGGAGCTACCTCCTTCTAGGGGGTTATTCAGTAATGTCTACAGGATAATGCACTGGACCAGTCATTGGCTGCTCATGACTTAAATGAGAGTGAACATCCATTCAACTGCATTCCCCCACCAGACCGTGGTGAATTTTACCCCTAGGTTGCTCTTTCTCCCCACCACTCGGGCAGCTGACTTGCTGACTTAAATGGGCAAGATTTGTATGCCTCAGCTGCTGGACCAAGAAAGCTTTCAGCACGGCCTACTAACAAGTATGCCATCTTGTCAAAACCAGGCTATACAACTGTTCCCCAAAATCAATGACGGTAATAATATTCCTTGCATAAAGATAAAACACAAGCTTCCAGAAGTAGCAGGCAAGGGATGTGTACTGCACCGTAGGTCAAATCTACTAAAATAACCTTAAAATAGGTAGCTGTGAGCACAGAAACCTGCAAGATGCGGTCTGCGTGAGCATAAGTTGGGCCGGGGCAGTTCGCTAGCCATGTGATTTCAGTCCACGTTGGCAAGAAAGCGATCGAGAATTGTGGCCCCTGCTGTATACATTACATATGTTACACAATCTGTCACTATTTCTCTAACTGTGCATGCAATGTATTGTATATAATGTATAACCTGTTCATTTATGTAACTGTATTTGTAACCATGTATTATTTGTCATATTAACTATGTCCAGGACATACTTGAAAACGAGAGGTAACTCTCAATGTATTACTTCCTGGTAAAACATTTTATAAATAAATAAAATAATTCCTAATTTCCCCAGCCCTTCCACGTATTCCTAAATAAATGTCTTGGGTTGACAATTTGACTGTTGAAATGGTTCAAGATCAAATAACAATATATATTTATTTGTCTCTGCCAGTTGATGACAGATGTTCTTCTGATACTTAATGTAGCTCCTTTTTTGCAGCATGCTTGATTGATGGCCAAGTGACAACCACTCCGGTCCCTTTGATATCCACTACTGTCCCGGTCATTGATGCCAACTGCAGCTCTGTGAATACATCTCAATGCACGGCCTGTCCACCAGGTACATTTCCCAATAATGGTAAGTATACAGAGACTTTGTAACTATATCTCTATCTCTCTCCATGGTTAATTGTGTTGGCATCTATCTTACCTGCACCTAGATCTGATCAACAATATTGTTGATTTTATCCAGTAAACTGCCTAAAGATTAAAATAACACAATTATGAATAAATTAAATGCATTTGAGCAAATGAACTTACATAGTGAGCATACCCACCATCTCATTTGAACTTGCCTGCGGGATTGAGGTCCAGGCCATTCTTCTCTCATATCTGACTCTAAATTGCCAGCTTCCTAGTAAAAATCGGGCGATCACCTTGATCTAGGGTGTGCAAACTTCCTTCCCTTTCTCCCCCCCCCCTCCCATACCTTCTCTCTGCCATTGGCAGCATCAGTTGACGCTGCGTTATCATGGCGATACATCGCCAGCAGCTGCCGGAGAGCACGTAAGAGGAATGGAGAGGCCTTGTTCACTGCCCCGGCATTTAATTTAAATGTTGTGGGGGAAACGCGCGGGGGCCTCTGTAAGCGCCGCGCCCCTGATCTAGAGTCCAGGATGTATATGGTGATTGGGGAAGCAAGCGAGATGTCTCGGTTAGAACTCCCGTTTACATTTTATGAAGCAAGCGTAGGTATTTGAGGGAAAACATTAATTGCGGGTCACTTTAACCCAGGCTGGGCTGAAACTGTTATGCTGCACGCATGCAGGGCTCCATGTTTAAATAGACAAGCAGCAAAGGGTGACACACTGCGAGTGCTCATTGGCATGTCATTACCCAGAATCCCTAGCTGCAGCGGAAGCACTGTAAGCTAAGAGATGATGGGGAGAAACCGCGCTGCAGACCTGTCAGACATGTGAATGTGCTCACAAGTGATATTTGTATTTAATTACAGGGCAGGAAGTCATTTTATTAAAGTGGCTATTTAAAATAAATGTTTTATTTAAGTGTTTATGAGGCTGAAAGTATTTTAAATGGTTAGTGTTAACTTGGTTTTTAAAGTAATTTGAGTTCTAAAAGTTTTTCAACAAATTGTATTTTAGTGGGGTTGGGCCATGGAACATTTTATTGAGTCATGTCTTCAAATGGAGTAGATTAATTTGTCATATTTAGGTGTTCTGCTATGATGAGGAAGCTCTTACTTTAGAGAAGCAATAGTCGCACGCGCGCACACACATATACAGTATGTGTGTGTGTTTAATTATAAACCTATAGCACACAGTTGCATGACTGGTGGTATCTCTATTGCCCCTTCGCCATGTGGCCATATAACCCCACATTCAAAGCAATACCACCACACTAAGCAACTGTATCAGGAAGTCTAGGAATGTATTCTTAAACCGCAATCCAACCTCACAAACCGGTTCCGACGCCGCCACGAATGCAGAAACCGGTCCACTTAAGTCATTGAAATAATGTAGCTCCCTTTACTAAAATCTAAAGTTATTTTGTCACCACCATAACGATTACCCTGCCGCACTCCCTATTAATGTAATATGCTATAATAAAGTGAGACATATGCATTATGACTAAAGTATGTATTATGACTATAGTATGCATATGACGTACTTGACATTCTATTTGGGTTCACCCCTAAATACCAAAATTACATTCATCTTTGTAAAAACTTTGACTACATATCCTGATGCATCCATGCTTCGAAAGCCCATTATTCCCATTAAAACAACTATTGGCACCCACTGGGATACCTCGTCATTTAAGTTACAGTATACTGACGTCTAGCCTTACATGAAACTGTCAGATAACATACTGTACAAGAAGCAAACGTCCCTGCATCGTGAGGGCATGCCACTGCTAAGTTGTTTATTGCAGTGCTATAAGGCAGGGGTGTGCAAACTGGGGGGCAGGCATGAGATTTTCTGGGGGGAATGGGTGGGCCTGGCCCTTACAGGGCACTGCGCTCTTCCCCGAAGCATTTAAATGCATGAGGAACATGTGAGGCTTCTGTAAGTTCCCTTACCTTGTCTCTCGCGGCTTCTGGCGACGTCAGACATGCTGGAGATAAGGGGGGCATGCAGGGGAAAAAGTTTGCACTCCCCTTTCCCCCTCTCTCCTATCACTCACCCCACCTTCCATCAATTACCCCACTCACTCAATCCCCCACACAAAATACATACCAAAAAACCCCACCCCCTAAATACATATTACCCCACCTTCAATCCATAATAAATACACCCATCCCCACTACATAATAATAAAAATACACCCGTCCCCCCAATACATATATAAAATACAATACATATAAAAAAGACCCTCAATATATCTATCTGCAGGGGACCCAGCCGTCACTGCTGGTCCTCTCGTGGCCGGGCCCCGGCTCTCTCTCAGCTGCAGGCCTCTTGCTCACTCTCTGTCCCACGCCGAGCTTACAACACTGGCGTGCGCCTGGCATCCCTCTCATGCTTATGTGCGCTGGAAGCTGGGCCAAGCTTACTTCCTGCGCGCTGACATCAGAGAGGCCCAGAGGCCTGGCCTTGGAGCAAATGACTTCACCGGGAATGCAGTGGTCACTACTGGCTGACGTGTTTTCCCTATGACTTCACACAGAGGGAGCCCCAAGGTGCATCGTTTACAACAAATGCATTCTTTTACTGACACAGTCCGGTGTGAGTGTCTATGATCCTGGGTGATATGGAACAGTATCACCGGTTAGGCACTATAGAAATGTAACCCTACATGCCCGGCTTCCTAGGGAGGCTACATTGTGTGGTATTTATATGGCTACTCTGCATGGGTAACTTGACTCGGGGTGCTTTTACATTCGGGCGGCTGGGGGGGATGAAGTAGCAAAGTTGTGACATAATGGGCGCCAGGAACTTTTATAGCACAACTGTCATTTATTCGTGTCCCCAAATTCCGAGACCGCTTTTACATATCATAACACATTGTACAGCATTTTTATACAAAGACCTACACAAATACTTCTCTGCATCTGTGCCGACTCTTAACACTTGGATTAAGGTACTCAGACTTAATTGATTAGGTAGTTGTGGGACCCAGCTCTCCTTGTCTCTTTGGAACCCTTCAGATCGTGATCAGACCACTCTGGGCCTCTATGGGAAATCCTGATGGGTCTCGTGGTACTTGACTCGGTACCTTGCTGTCTGTATTTGGGAACTGCCACTTCCACACAGACTGATGGGGAACATTCGCGCTGATCAGCAGGCACACAGGGGATCTTTTCTTGAGACCCTCTGAGATGCTGTATTCCTTTTTCTGAATTTTGTATCTCGGCCTTATCTCTATCTCGGCCTTATCTCTATCTCGGCCTTATCTCTATCTCGGCCATATATCTGCAACATAGCATAGACCAGGCTCCCCTGTTTATCACCTTAACATACTTGTGGACCTCCAGGAACCTGACCTTCCCGAACAGTTCCTCCTTCTTAAATACCCCTGTGTGACATATGTATCCCCATAGCAATCAGGGGAAATGGGCAGCATATACCAGTATTGTTGGTAACCCTTTAAGAGGGGGTTACAGAAGATTGTGGGATGGGAAGATTTGTGGCAGGTGTAATTAGGGGTGAGACAGGTCATGGCATTCACAGCAGAGGACAAACAATGAAATAATGCAAATTAGGAAGCTTTCTCCCTGAAAGGAAACTTCAAATGTTTACACTTATTTTTTTTTTATTTTTGTTTTGCGTGTTTTTTGGATTACATAAAAGCTCGAGATGAACTTTCATTATTTATTTTACCTCGGAAGAGGGAAGACGCATGTCATCTAAATAAAGACATACATCTAGTCCATCAGTGAGGGGATCTCTCTATTTCTAGCATGACGGAAATGCCACAGAAGACTTGTGGTTTTTTTGTATTTTTTAATGAATTTGAAGACAAAACCCAGTAATTGCTTTGCGAGTCTTTTTTTGGAAGGAGAAGCGGGGTTGCATGTTTCAGGAGGTGGGATCGGGCAGCTCCTCCACTTTCCCGTTAGGCCGGGTGGCTCCAGGTTATGTAGAATGCGCTCGTCTGCATTTTGTTACTTCAATTGCCTAAAAAATAAAACTCAACAGGAGTAATTTTTGGTTGTCTGGCTACAAAATGGCATAATTTGGATTAATTCTCCGGGCGAGCACACGTTGAGCCTTGCTAAACCATGCAATCTCATTTGACCAATAAGTTATTTTTATTTATTTATTTATTTTGTCTGTTTTTCAGAAAGTCTAAACTTGTTCGTGGATAGAGCATGTTGGATCTAAATTTTACAAAGGTTAAAACCTGTATGCTCAAATCTGCTTAGATCTATACTTGGTACCATATACGTATTTATATATATATATATATATATAATCTCCAGAGGGACGTGAATGATAGTGGCCTGCCCAAGACCCTGAACCTGTTATTAAAGTCCTTATTGCATATTGGTAGTTTAGTTCTTCCTATTATATTTTTTCTATTTTTTTTTTTTTAATAGGAATGTGCTGGGCTGTTACACACAGTAATTGGTGGTCAGGAGTCCATGACTTATGTTTTTCGGGTGGGGGTGGATATGCTTTTATATGTGGAAGAAAAGGTTGTTACTGACTGACTTGCCCAATTGTGACTTTATTTAATTTTTTTTTGCACCACATATTTTGCGTTTTTGTAATTAATAGTTGAAGTACCTAGTTTTGGGAGCAGTGGGATTTCTACATCAAACCTTCACCTGAAGCTGCAGAGAGATCTGGTAGAACCACCTGAATAATCTGAATGCACGTGCGTCTTTATGATCTGAGTAAGCTAGATCCCCCCTTTTTTTTTTTTTTTTTTTTTTTTTTTTTTAATATATCCAAAGAAATTATGGTACCTAGTACGCCACGGCAGAGAGGCTTTTTAGAAATTAAAGTCTGTCTGTGTCATGAGGGGGGGCTCGCATAACCTCCGACACGCAGTCGTAACTCGTCCTGGGCCCCGGGAAATCTGTCGGTGGCCCTGGTACCCGGAGCTGAATACAGTGCGGTTCAGCTCTGACGGACCCTCCGATTTCAATCCTGTCATTAAATTACTCTTGCGTACACTCCCAGGTTTAAATAATGGGTGCACTGAAATCCGTTATCAACAGGGTAGAGCAGTAGAGACGCACTCACAGTTGTGAATCACAATTCTTAAATTTCTTGTACATTGAAGACTATAAAACAATGAAGATACAGTACATCATGGTCCCGGCCTCTTCATACTACCACTCGCTGCATGCCACGATACACATTTTGTGAGTCCGTACCTCACAAATACCATTCACACTTCACCCATTAGGTTCTTCTCCATTGCTCTAAGCAGTCCCTTCTCTACACATCTCTTGTCCAGCACTGATTTTTAAATGGGGCGTTACCCCTTATTTCCCCCAGACCTATTGTATGTATACTAGAGTGTGGACCCACGTCCCCCTTCCCCTCCTATGTAAACGCTAGGCTGCTAGCGGAGAGCTATACAGAGATCAGACAGTATGACGAAACACGTATCTTTGAGTAACAGGCTTGTATTTATAGGCTCCAACAGTAACACATCTGTGATGCTCAATCATGAGGATCATATACTTGTCATGCAACACGTTTTATGCAACAATACATCAACATGTAAATTGCTGTTAGTCTCAATGTCTCTCCTGAAATACAAATGACCCTGTATTAAGGGACCCTTTTATGGATGCTGGCACAGTATTGAAGTTGTGTGGTGTGTTTTAGTTAACCTTTGCAGGCCTGTTACTTTGCAAAGACCTTGAAGAGGAGGGGGGGGGGGGGGGGCGCGACTACTCACAAATCCCAGAAAGCGAGCAGCTGATACGTGGGGTGGACCTTGACTGTCCTATCTGTGGCGGGTCGGGCAGGTAGCACGTGCCATTTGGAAACAGCCCAATGGAACATGTGCCAGTCTCCTGGTGGGTTTGGGTAACCAGTAACATGTTGGCTGGCTTCTGGGGTTCATGGTAGCACGTGCTGTGTCTCGGTCAAACCTGCCACTCCTGTGTTTGTCCAGTTTCCCAGATATTCCCTGTTTCTTGGAAATGGGTAAAATTGCCATGAAAGCGGGAAACCGAATAAAGTGGAAATACTGCCTCTAGAATACATTTTTGTGTCTCCCTTTCAGGAAAGGAGCTACTCTGATAGGGCAGTGGGAGGACAGGCAGTGTAACTCATTAGCGGACTCCTTTCCTGCTCCTCCCCCTTTTATGTCTCTGCTGCTACCTGGAAGATGCATCTCCCCCAGGGATGGGGAGGAATTGAGGGCAGACTGTTGGAAGGTATGGGTTCTGGAGTATGTTTTAAGGTTTTGTTTAAGTGTTGGTTCTTAGGGCTTCCTGGTTAAGGGTCAAGGCATATTTAAAACCAGAGACAGAATGTGAAACACAGACAGAGCTCAGTGCACATCTAATGACACCTATACACGGTACAGTGCCTAGATATAGATATCTATATCTTTTGAATAAAATGGTCTTTTAGTTTAACTCTTTGGCCAAAGTGTTGTAAGCCCTTGAGCCCTTACACGACAGACCACATCTCAAGGGTCCCTAACACTAATATAAATTCTTAATAACCTGTGCATTACCAGGAAGAATGATTTTATTATCTGTCAAAATTAGGGTCAAGGCAGCCTGGACGAGCCCAGCGCAC
Organism: Ascaphus truei; assembly: GCF_040206685.1. Taxonomy (NCBI): domain Eukaryota; kingdom Metazoa; phylum Chordata; class Amphibia; order Anura; family Ascaphidae; genus Ascaphus; species Ascaphus truei. Next base: position 513,514,267 of record NC_134483.1, read on the forward strand.
ATAGGAGGGAGGCCATGCAGACAGCTTGCTATGATTATTATGCCTGGGGCTGTTACCATGTGGACTAGTTTGCACTGCATCTCTCTGCTGCCTACACCTGTCTTGAATACCTGGATATCGGTGTCACAGAAGATCAGTACTTTTAACACCTTTTTACCCCAAGGGATAACTATCCTCAGACAGGACACAATAATTGAATAAAACTGAGTTTATTCTGGTGAACCAGCAAACCTACACAATATACACTCGCAGTCTGGGGTCGTCTCAAGCCTCCACTAGGTGCAGGAGCCTGCTTCAGTAGGCTTATCCTGCCTTCTTGTCCCAGGCCCCTTGGTGCTATCCAGCACAAAGCACTTTTGAATCTTCCGCTCTGCTGTTTTTCCGATCCGCTCCCCACACTGTCTCTGCTGGTTGGGCTTCTCCGGCGCTCCTTCGCTAAGCGCTGTGCTTGTGTATGCTCCTTTTTTTTTTTTTTTTTTTTTTTACACAAAGCACTTTTGAAATGCGCGTCTCCGATCGCCTCCACACTTTGTCTCGCATTGCCTGCCTCCCTGCACCGGTCGGTCTCCTTGCATAGCCAGGGGCGTCTTAATGTATGGGCACTCTGGGCAGTTGCCCGGGGGGCACCACGCGCCCGGCCCATGCGTGCCCACCAATGCTAAAAAATTTAAATCTTCATTCTAAGTCTAGCTAGGAGGGCTCGCTCTCGCCGCGGCGCCCGGCACCCCGGATCGCTCACTTCCCCCCCCGGCAACCCGGGGCTCCGCTTGCTCTCCGCCTGCCCGACACCCTGGTTGGCATCACAACTGCTCGCAGCCTTGCAGTGCAGCACTTCCGGTGCTAATGAGCGCGTGGGAGGCTGGGAGCGACAGTCTGCATAGGTTAGAATTATACCAGTGTCTTTATTGTGATATTTTTTTAGATAAAAAAAGGGGGTACAGGTTGAGGGTTTTTTTTTCCCCCTGTACTGCAGTTCTAGCTTGCAAAGTGATGTTTCTCTTGTGAGGTATTTTAAAAGTTATATAAAAGATTGTTTTATGAACACTGTAACAGTAAGATGTCAGAATAAATTGTAAACTATATATTCAGGGGATATTAACTATTCGTTAAATTGTTAATTTACATTTTTATTCATGTGAGTGACAGTATAGGCAGGGTCCCGTGCACTGCTTTGCCCGGGGGGCCCTAATGTTGTTAAGATGGCCCTGTGCATAGCCCTTGCTGCCTATCTTTAACATGGAGAGGACCAGCAGCCAATCATGGCCGTTCAGCCAATCACCGTGAGGGCTCAAAGGGGGCTCACCCGGCTGCACCAATGGCAGGAGGGGAACCAACTTCAGTGCCCAGGACCGCCCCTACATGACGAAGCGGGAAATTTGAAACAGCCTATGGGCAGCGCATCCACGGAGCTCAGCCCCGCAACGGCTCCCTTCGGCAAGCCCCAAATCTCCCGCTGGAAAGGTGTCTGCAGGGAAGAAAGGCTCTACCCCGCTGAGAGCCCATCCCCGGACCTGATATCAGGCACCTCCTTGCCCACCACCCGTCCCAGGACTCGGCCTCCCCCAGCCATTGTTCTACAATCTCTATGCAGGCACCTTGGCTAATCTCATTACCGGGGCTGCCTTCATTGAGATGAATACACATAATACAATGCAATGCACTATTTCTAGAACTTGGGCTCAAACATTTTGGTTTTAAAACTTGCTGGCTGGGCAACACATTACATAAGGAAAAGACCTGCATTACAATACATACACGTACCCACAAAACATGCTTGTTTAGCGGGGACAATTACAGTATGTACAGTAATAAACCCCTGAAACACCTTACACACTTTGATTCTGTTTGCCCCCCAATATCCCCGATCGGGGACCCAATCCCAGGTTCTGAGTTTTCTACCAAGTTCCTACCGAGGTGTCAAACACACATATTTTACTCTGCCTATGAACTCGCAAAGGCGGCCGGGGAAACATGGTTTTAAGGGGTTAGAACACACATTTGTATCCGGCTTAGGAGTCCACATACTCTGCCGAATACAGAGACGGTTTTGGGGGGTAGCTAGACGGGCTTTACCCTTTTTGTTTTATCAGGCTGGCTACCTCTACTGTGATTATTGGGGTCCCTACCAGTTCAGAGGGGGAAGACGGTATCTGTCGGAGCTATATGCCCTTGATTATCGGACGTTGTGCCAAACTTCCAGGTACTGCACCCCTTCCTGTCAGTGACCTGGTACATGGGGAGGGGGGGGGGATCCCTCCATCCCCTCCATCCCCTCCATCCCCTCCATCCCCTCCATCCCCTCCATCCCCTCCATCCCCTCCCCCTCTATACCCCACACCTTTTCCCGCCCGTACCACACTCTTAGACCTATGTACAATCTGTCTGTTTTTGCCCCACTGTCCCATACAAAAAAGGTAAATTTTCAGAAGCTTCTGAAGAACCCAACTAGGATCGTACTCGGTTCAAAGAGCCAAAATTCCTATTAACAGCATTTTTCTTAATTGCACGCACCTTTCCAAAAAGCCACAATTTAAGGGCACTGTAAACTTCCATGTCCCAATATACAATATTTACAAACATTCCCAGGGCAACGTTCCAAAGTAATCTAAAAATACTTCTGCTTGTCTGAGTCACTCCACATGTGACTCTCATACGCTTGTCTCCTATGTTTTTGTGGTGGTGTTCAGCATGTAGGGCATGATCTACAAAGCGGTACTTCTAACTTAATGTGAATAGGGCATACGGGGTCTTCTGGCATAGCACTGCTTTGTAAATATGGCCCTGCCTGGGTCTTCCGAGTGCACGCACCGCAAAGGGTCTTCTGCAATCTTTGTAAAACTCCTGCAAGATCTGCCTTGCCTGCAGCCGTCTTATTCTACCTGTATACATCAGCATGCTTTCTCCAGTGCATGGATTGTACCTGTATTCTTGTTGGCGCCTCTGCTTCACTACGCACACATTCTTGTGCGTGTACAGGTGTAGCCGGCGTTACCGCTGCCGGTCACGTGATGCATTAACGCTGGTGTAGAACAGTAGCGCTATTAAAGCGCGCACGCTTGTTACTTGATGTGTTCTTTTTGCGTTGGCAGTGGTAGGATCGGCTGCCAGATCAGTGTTGCTCAACTCAAGTCATGAAGACCACACAACAGGTCAGGTTTTAAGGATATCACTGCTTCAGCACAGGGGGCTCGGTCTTCGATTGAGCCACCTGTGTGAAGCTGGGATATACTCGGCCTGACCATTTGGGAGGTCTTGAGGATTGGAGTTGAGCACACATGCTAGATCTGTCTGTATGGATGCCTTTCACCAAAGTGAAGATTGTAATCCGCTGCAGAGATCCGTTCCCCTCCCAAATGGTGGTTGCAATAATGTCCATTGCAGATAAAGCTAGGACAGACAATGTGAAGCATCGAGCTGCCCCCATCTCTGCCAACTTGTAACCTTACACATGCCCCAAATGTGCCATGTTGTGGAGAATACAACGGTATCATTCCTCCTTGGTGTGTTAAGCATGAGCTAACTGGTTTGGTTAGCAGAGAATGAATACTTGGTTTGCGGGGGGGGGGGTGAGAACTGGCCCTCGTAGAGCAAAAAAGCAAAACCTTTTATAAAAGATGTAACACTCTAATTGGCTTTCTTAAGCAAATCATGTGTAGCCCTGTCTGGCTTGGGCTAATACATCTGCTCTCCTCCTGGCAGTAATCCCTAGTAAGGGAAGGTTAGCCAGGAGTGATCATGGGTTTTCCCAACCTCTCTGCAGCCCAGTGTCTCACAGAGAAGGTAATGTAATCAGGCCTGGTGTCCAATCAGGGGCAAAGGGCTGGTTCTTTCTGGATCTGTACTTAAGGGGCTGCACTTCCTGAATTTAGTCAGTTGCCTCTAATGTGAGAGGCTGGTCTACCCGAGAGCAGTGTGCCCGGCTCTGCACACTGTGTGCCCTCCCTTAGGGGAGCGGTGGGCGACTGTTCCCCCTTACTCTATTGGGGAGTAAGGGAAGAGCTAGGACTGCTCCTGGTGCCCTCTGGCTGGAAGTGTAGTGCAGGCCCTAGTTCAGCTGAGTGATTGCTCTGCTGTGTGCATAGTGAATAAAGAACTACTGTTTACTATACTTCTGTCCTGAGATTTCACCCCATATCCTGGGGGCTGCAAGAGATGGAGGCGCTGTCACCGTGAGTATGAGTCGGGTTATACCCCAGAGGCCTGTCCTGTTATCCCCTAACATCATGCGGGAGACTCAGGGCTACTGTTTATCAGGAGCTATTCACCACACTACTTCAATAACTCCTGTGTGTGGGGGGAGGGGGTGAGAGGGAGAGAAACAGGGTTACACATGTGTACAATGGTTTTGGCTGATTTTTGTTTAGAAACTGTTCCTTTACATGTGAAACCCCAAATGCAATTACATTTTTTTTTTTTTTAAATCCACTTTTATTAGAATACATTTGATTTTGTTTTTGCTCACTATACAAGTCTTCAAAACAACATCTTCCACTGCGTGTAATCTTTTGAAGCTTTATTCACAATACTGTACAATAGTGACTTATGGATTGTAAGCTCCTTCGAGCAGGGCCTCCTAACTACTGTAGCCTATCAACCATACACTGGAAAACAGGAAGTATTATTGACGGGCCTCTTTGCTGAAGCCTGCTTTGCCTTGGGCCAACTCCTAAGCACAGCACTTAATAATAACTTTTGACACCACCCACACCAACCCTTTGATTACTTTTATTGAAAAACCAATTGCCTATGCTGCAGATAGATTTTTGTTCTCCCGTGATCAATCGGCAAAGGAGCAATCGTGGTGGTACCGGCGGCGGCGTGGTCTCCAGAGCTGAACAGCATTAACTCCAGCTCTGGGAACGCCCTACTTCTGGAGATACTTACCTGCGACGTCGGTGCCGGGAGCCGCTCTGGCTCAGCAAGCCGGGCTTTCAAGTTTGACGGTCTCGTGTGGCGGCAGTAGGAAGCCGCTCCGATGACACCGCTTTCTATTGGTCTGCAGGGCCTGAGGTATCTGAACTGCAGAGATATGGTGAACCCTGGTAACCAAGGAAAGCAGCTACCGGCACCTAATTCGCAGGCAAGTATCTCCAGAAGCAGCAGGTCCCCCGGAGCTGCAATTAACGGGGTTCAGGTCATGATGGTTTGATTCTGTCTCTCACAAATCTGCTCCTGGGATTGCTTCATTAAAACCCACTATAGAAATCATCAAAGGATGCTGAGTATATTAATACTCTTTACATATGGCATTGAATAATAAATAAAATAAAAAAAGTAGGTATCTAAATACTACAGAACTGATTTTTATTTTGTATGTATTGCATTGCTCCTTTCCCCCCACCACCCCCCCCCCCCCCACTCACAATGTGTTGGCGCACTCTATAAAGGATCATAAAATACGCGGTATGTTTTCACCTAGTCATTTCCCCGCTTACGGACTTTAAAAATAAAAAACTATTTTTAAAGTGGTGTATCTTCAAAACAAAAAGTACCAAAAACCTAAGTTAATATGGCTAAGTCCTTCTCACTTGGCGCAAGTCTGAAGATCCATCTACATCAGGCTATTATTTTACAAGCGAAACCAAACACCATGCAATTCTGGTTACTGTACACATCTTTCCACCGCATGTATGATTTGTGACACTAATTCTGTTTTTTGCTTAGATTGTGTAAAGGTCACACATTTTAGAGGTACGTGTCGCTGATATTGCATACTTACATTAGTACGAGAGGTGAAGAGATCCCAATGCCTTATTTTACATATACCCATTAAAATATTGATTTTACTTAATACACCTTTTTGCTACTCGGGAGGCGTGCACCGCCGTTGGGATCTCTGCACCTCTATTACCCCCAGTTTCAACTGCCCATTATCCTAGGATATTTCCCAGGTAGCAACCCCTCAATTAACAAATATTTGGGCTTTTGCAGCAAGGTTCTCTACCCCTTTCACTTATACTTACTAATGTAAGTATATCATGCTATCCTGCTTAACAAACTCCAGAGCTCTGGAATAGGGAAGCATGCTTTAAACTGGTTTCAGTCCTACCTGTCAGGTAGATCCCAACATGTGTCCATCTCGGGCTCTAACTACAACCCCCTGGATATCACCTGTGGCGTCCCGCAAGGCTCTGTTCTGGGGGCCCTACTCTTCTCAGTGTTCATTAATGATCTTCCCACAGCTTGTAAGGAAGCCTCAATACACATGCATGCAGATGACACAATCCTATATGCACACAGTCATAGCCTCTCTGACCTTCAACACATACTTCAGTCTGACGTTTTGAGACTCGAAAACTGGATTTCCCAAAACAAACTGTTTTTAAACACTGACAAGACAGTAACAATGGTATTTGGGACCAAGACTAAAAAAAGTTTTTTTTAAGCTTAGTCACTGAGCTCCAGATCAGAACCAATGCGAACACCACCCATGCGAACACCACCCTAACTCCTGTTACTAGTTTTAAATACCTGGGCATATGGTTTGACTCCCACTTAACATTCGGGATGCACATAGATACCCTGACATCCAAAACCTATGCCAAACTAGGTGTACTTTACAGGAACAAATCCTCCCCAAGTCTGCTGGTCAGAAAGCGTATTGCACAGCAGATGCTAATGCCAATTATCGATTATGGACACACAGTATACGGCTCGGCACCTCAAACCCACCTTGGCAAACTTGACACCCTCTACAATTCAATATGCCGTTTTGTTCTCCAATGCAACTACAACACACATCACTGCGAAATGCTCAAACAACTAGATTGGTCATCACTCGAGTCTAGGTGAAAAGTTAAAAAAAAAAAAAAATTAAAAATAAAAAAAACCTTTGAACAGTTAAATTAACTAACCAGTATCTGAACAAGAATAATAATGAAAAAAAAAAACCTTAACTCATAACGTGTTTGAATAATACAGTAAGACTGGTATTTCCTGATCACCCTGGCAGTGGGCACCATTGGTTAATCCCTTCTCACTCTAGGTAGGACAGGAAGTAGACTTTTTCAGGTAGGCCATATAAGGCCCCTCCCTCTACCTGCACCTCAGTCTTTTTCCTGTCCTCACAGCTAGGAGTAGGATTTGTTATTTTCTAACAGGGCTCACCTACTGCACTTTGTGCAGATAGCCAGGGTCTCAGCCTCTCTGCCCTGAAGCTCCGCGGGGGGCAAGACGGAGACCCCTTAGAGTCGGGGGAGCCCCTGTTGGGGGGGGGGGGGGAGCAGCTGCAGCCGCGAGGGGAAGCTTAAGTGCAAAGCCCAGGACCGATCGAAGGCACAGCAGCTGCAGCTGGGAGCCGTGGAGGCCCAGACTCGCCGCATAAGCGCATGGACACTGCGGTAAGTACCCAGCAGCCCGCTACAAGCGGAGGGGGGAGCAGCCATAGCTGCGAGCAGAGGAGGCTCAATTAACCGCAACAGCGTATGGAACGCGGCGGTGAACTACCCCAGTAATTCTGCTGCGAACCGAAGGAGGTTCATATTGACCGCATGTGTATCTGAGATACTGCGGTAAAAGGGTACAGTGCAGGCGGCCGCTCGGGAGCGTGCGCGTCACGGCACGCCGGCAAATGCGTGCACAGACACGCGAGCCGTGCACGAGCACTTGATGACGTCAGAGAAGCGATGACCACACTGTGTGTATGTGTGAGTGAAGCTGCAGCATGGAACGCTCAGCAGGGAGAAGCCAAGTGCTGGATATGGATTCAAATGGAAACACCCAAACTTCAGTTCCCAAGACTAGGTGAGTCCTTAGTTTTAGTTCTACATGGGAAAGAGATGGTATATATATATATACATTAGGGTGTATGTTTAGTATTTATTTTGTTTTTATAAATTAGTTCGGTGGTTACCCTCCCAGAAGCAGGATCTTCAAAAGGGACGGGGGAATCCCTGCAACATAAATGAAGGATGCTAAGAAAACTAAATGGTGTTCAGCTTGTGAGAAACCAGCCCTAATAGGGAAGTAATTATGTGAAGATTGTCTTAGACACCTGCAGGTGATACCAATGAACAAACGAGCATTTCCTTTATTGACGAAGGAGGCTGTTAAACAGAGAGTTGATGCGGCAGTACAGCAAGCTGTTAACCCTGCGCAGGAAAGATCTATATCCCAGACCTGTCTGGATAAGGGGAAAGGTTTTTCGTCATATGGGTCTGAAAGTGATTGTTTCATGTGTCAGAGAGTGAAATGGATTCATCAGATCAAGATATTCAGGAAGGAATCTGAATTTGATGTAGAAGGGTGGATCCACTCATCAAAGCCATATACAGGTTTTGGAACTGAAAGACATTGAGGAGTTAAGCCCACAAAAAAGATAAAAGTTTTGGGCGAGAGAAAAAAGTGTCCTGGCTGCTTCAAGAGTTTCTGTACTGGCCTGCTTTGACAGGCTAAGCAGGCTGCTGCTGCTGCTGCTGCTGCTGCGACTGCTGCGACTGCTGCTACTGCTGCTACTACTGCTACTACTACTGCTACTACTGCTGCTGTTTTAAAAAGCTAGAGTCTTTACTATCCATCAAGTAGTTAAGGACCTCATTCAGGTGGAGTTGGCGCAACCAGACGCAAGAGTATTTACGCCTAAAAGGTTTGGGAAGATGTATCCATTCCCACAAGAGGAGGTAAAATTTTGGGATGTCAGCCCAAAGGTGAATACTGCTATTTCCAGAATAGTAGAGAAGACCACAATTCCAATAAGGAACTTGCGTCATTGGAGGACGCTATGGGTAGGAAGATGGATACGTATGGAAGAAAACATACGTTACAGCAGGAACATCCTCATACCTACCATAGTTGCCAACATGGAAGAAGCAATACACAAAGGTGTGGAAAGAAGTGCTATTCTTAAGCACTGTCCGAAGTAAGATGAGCAGCAAAATCTATGGTGCTGGCGGTATCAGCAAGAAGGGCTTTATGGCTCAGACAGTGGATGGCTGACACAGCATCAAAGAAGAACTTGTGTGGAGTACCATTTGAAGGTGAGTTCCTCTTCGGTAACAAACTGGATGCAATAATAACAAAAGCATCAGGAGGTAAGAGCACTTTTTACCTCAAGAAAAGCAGAAGATTCGGTTTCCAACAGGCTAATAGAAACCAATATAAGGAAGCATATAGACCTGGCAGGTCATCTCCAAGACAAACAACATGGAGGGACGGCCAGGACCAGCTTTTTTGTGACAGTTGCTAGTAGGAGGGCGACTGAAGCAGTTTTCTGCAACATGGGCCCAAACGATACAGGACAATTGGGTATTACAGACCATTCATCAGGGGTACAGTATAGAATTTAGAGAGATGCCAAGAAGAAATATGTTCTTAATAACATGGATACAGTCCAAGGAAAAAAGAAGGCAGAATAATTTGGCTTTAAAGAAATTATTACAAGCAGAAGTAATAAAGAAGGTACCTCAGGAAGAGGAAGTGACATTAATTCCAGAATTTTTCTAGTAAGGGAACCTACAAGGGAGTACAGAGCAATTCTAGACCTAAGAAGGGTGAACATGATTATTCAAGAGCTAGAACCAGGAGACTGGATGGTGGCAATAAGACTTAGAAGATGCTTATCTACAGGTGCCCATAGCAAAGGGACACCAAAGATGCCTAGGGTTTACAGTAAATCAAGATCATTATCAGTACACAGCACTGCCATTTGGTCTGACGACTTCCCCAAGGACGTTTATAAAGGTTCTAGCCCCTCTAGTGGCAGAAATGAGAGAAGAGGGGTAGAAATATACCCATAACTGGACGACATCCGGGTAAAATCAGGGAGTCTGGAGAAACTCCAACACGACCAGAAGATGGTATAACCTTCCTGGAACACCACGGTTGGTTAATAAACAGAAACAAGACCCATCTCATGCCACTCAGCTGTTCAGATTTCTGGGGGTAGAATTTGATACAGCAAAAGGAGAAGTGAGAATGCTACAGTGGCGTAATCGGTTAGCCACGGTACTTATATGTCAGTATATGCTAAGCTATGCCGAAGTTGTGAGTTCAGGCCTCACCTTAAGCAAACCCTTTACTACCAGACGCAAAGAGGCAAGACATAGCCATGCAACAAAGAAGCTCAGGAAAGCTACCAGGGCTTCAGCAGAAGAATGCATGAAGCTCATAGGGAAATTCGCTTCAACATTAAGCGTCAGAAAATGGGCAGCAATACATATGACACCAAGAATCTTGTTACACCCACACACAGAACAAGAATTAAAGTGGGTGAAGATACCCGAAACCTGGAAAAAAAGACAAACACTACACCCAGGGCACTGGGTAAGAATTGCAACAGATGCGAGCAACACAGGTCGGGGTGCCCAGATGGGAGAAACATTGGTGCAAGGAACCTGGACAAACCAGGAAAAGCATCTTCCATCAAATCTGCTGGAATTAAAAGCAGTACAAGGGCCTTAGAAGCTTTCCAAGGCCATATAAGAGGTGGCTCTATAAAAATAGAATCAAACAACAGGTCAGTTGTCAAGTATATAGCTGAAAAAAGAGGAACCAGGAGCAGAAAGCTGATGAACCTCACAGCAGAAATCCTCTTTTGGGCAGAGTGCCACTTGTAGGAAATTACAGCCATACATATCCCAGGACTAGAAAATGTCACAGCAGACTTTCTAAGTCGGAGCATCATACACCCAGGAGAAGGGGCATTATAGCCACAGGTGTTTCAAGAACTGGTAGAGCGATGGGGTCAGCCAGACATGGATCTCAGGGCGACACACCAAAAACTGCAAGGTAAGGAACTACTGTGCCAGACAGTTTCATCCAAGCGCACAGGGTACAGATGCTCTCAGTTTCAAATGGCACTTCAAGTTACACACTTGGTAAATATACCTGTTCCCTCCAATTCCCTTAATTCCGGAAACAATCAGGAAAATCAGGGAAGACCAAGCAGAGGTGATATTCATAGCACCCTACTGGCCAAAAAGGCTTTGGTTTATACACTTGGTAAATATGGCAGTAGATACACCATGGCACATACCAGATCGCAAAGGGTTGATGCGACAGGGGCCAATATGTCATCCGAATACCAAACAATGGGCTTTGACGGCATGGCAATTGAGCAGGAAACATTGAGACTGAAAGGTTGTTCAGACAAAACAATCCAAACCCTTTTACAAGCAAGGGAAAGTTCCACATCGAAAGTATACCATAGAATCTGGCTTTGCTTTCGCGATTGGTGTGAAAAGGAAAAACAGAAGTCCTTTCACCTAGAATTGTATCAATTGTGGAGTTCCTGCAAAAAGGATTTGAGAAACGTCTCAGTCTTAGCTCATTGAAAGTACAGGTGTCTGCACTATCAGCCTTGTTGGAAAGAAATCTGGCAATGGAAAGATTGATCATCAGATTCTTTCAGGCAGTTAAAAGGTTAAGGCCTCAAATCAAGAACAGGGTACTTACATGGGACTTGTCCCTAGTATTGGATGTACTAACAGCAGCTCCGTTTGAACCTATACAGGAGATAGGCTTGAAATGGTTATCATGGAAAATGGCGTTTTGATAGCAATCACCTCAGCAAAGAGAGTGGGAGAACTACAGGCTCTATCAGCCAAGGAACCATTCCTAGTCATACATCAAGACAAGGCAGTTATCAGACCAGTGCAGCAACTCCTGCCAAAAGTTGTATCACAGTTCCACATGAATCAAGAAATTGTGATTCCGACATTTTGTCCAGAACCAAAGAATAAGAAAGAAGAAGGACTACACAAGTTAGAGGTGGTAAGATGTCTAAAAGTGTACCTGGAAGGATGCGAGATATCAGAAAGTCAGACAGACTATTCATCAATTCCAGAGGGACCGAAGAAAGGTCAAGAAGCTTCAAAGACAACAATTTCCCAGTGGATTGTGTCTTGTATTAAAAGGCTTATAAACAAAGGACAAGATAAACCTTTGAACATTAAAGCTCATTCTACAAGGGCCATGTTTACTTCATGGGCATTTAAAAGCCAGGATACACCAGGACAGATTTGCATAGCGGCAGTCTGGTCCTCATTCAATACATTCTTGAAATACTACAGACTAGACGTACAATCATCAGCTGACGCAAGCTTTGGGCGTAGAGTGTTAGAAACTAGTGAAATAAAGTGTATTAATAAAGGTCAAACTGATAAGGCATTAAACTGGTGTTGTCTATTCTGATGTATCCCTCCCTAAAATTTGCACTGCTTGGGTATGTCCCAATGGTGCCCACTGCCAGGGTGATCAGGAAAGGAGAAAATTTAAACAACTTACCGTAATTTTCTTTTCCTGGAACCATGGCAGTGGGCACATAGGCATTAGACATACATAGGGAGGGTAACTATGTGCCCACTGCCATGGTTCCAGGAAAAGAAAATTACGGTTAGTTGTTTAAATTTTCTCCTTTCTTGACCTCATAGAATTCATTTCATAGCATTTTCAGTACCTTAATATTTTTTTTAATTCAGCCTTTTCTCATGACTACAGTAGCAACTTCTGTTTGTTTTTGTTTTGGTTTTTCTCTGCCAACTAAGCTTCATAGCTTCCTGTATCAACGATTTAGATGTGTCAAGGCATCAATACAAACTGTTCTAGTGGCGTGGAGATGAGCTGTATGACTGCCGAGCACCTGGGCTTACAATATATACAGGGATTCTCATATATGATGAGCCCACGCCTAAATCATAACATAAAGGTTCATACTGAATCGGACATTGAATAAGGAAGCTCTTTCCTCCTTGAAAGTTCTTGTTCTCCTCACATCTTGAGTAATATATGCTCGGTCTCTCAAGGTTACTTTCTGTGTGTGTGACCGTTTAGTGTTTCTTAAATTTGATATTTACAGCTTTTTTTTTTTTTTTTTTTTTCCATATCTGTAGAGAAGCCATGTATGCAGGCTGCATTTTTTTGGACAACTTCCCTTTCCACAATACCTGTACATGGATCTCTCGGACATTTTGAAGCAACCTAATTAGTTGATATTGCCTTAAAATTACATTTCATTATTTTGTGTTGAGTTTGGTTTCCTCGCCCCCCCCACCCCCATCCCCATATTTAGATAAAACAAGAATGTGGATGGCTGTCATTCGGACTGAGCCACCTTTGCTGAAGCGGGGATATCCTGAAAACCTGACCTGTTGGTGGCCCTTGGGGACTGGCAATCAGCACAGGGGTGGGCATGTCACATATGCCATACAAACCTACAGAGATGGCCATGTGGGTCGGGTTGCCAGGTGGCTTATCCAAAAATACTGGACACAATGGTGACAGCTGAGAATCGTTAGTGAGGAAGAATGTTATTTATAAATGACCTGACTGTTACGTTATTTTTTTCTAAATTTCACTCCAAGTATGCACCAATTTATATTCTATTTCGTAAAAAGTCTAGGGAGGGAGAACAAATGACGTAATGGTCAGATCATTTATAAATAACTGGCCTGCAGTCATACTGTACATGGCGAGCAATACTGATCTTAATGCTCCTCCTACAAATTCCAAGATTGTTGTGTCTTCTCCTTTCTCCCCTTTCTTCTCACCCCCACAGGACCGCCAGAGAAAACACACACACCAGAACAAATGCACAGGAGACACAGGACACAGCCTCCCCTCTCTCTGCTCCATGCTTTTCTCCCACCCTGATTGGCTGCATTACATAGCAGCAGTCAGTCAGGATGGAGGAAGCTGCCCAGCCCCCTAGCAGCAGCAGCCCAGCTCTCTCTTCTCGGGTGAATTCCGCGTTTGGTTACCAAGTCTGGAGGTGATACCGGACACATACATGTCCCCACTACACACATACATGTCCCCCTCGCTCACATACATGTTCGGTATTACCTCTCATATTTTTTTTTTTTTTTTTTTTTTTTTTACCGGGCTCTCCGGTTCAATACCGGACACCTGGCAACCCTACGTGTGGGTCACCAGTAGAAGACCGCAATCTAATCTCAGTACGCCACTGCATCTTTCTACTGCTCCCCAGAGCAAGACTGACTGTTGTGAGCATGTTGTGTCCATCTGCCCCCCCCCCCCTACCCCCAGACTGCATGGACTGCCTCTTTTATTTATGATCGGTGTGCAGGATACCCCTCTGTTTTGCTAACATAGTTCAGTGTTGGGGAAGTCGCTATATAAAAGATCCCTGCACATGTAGAGTGTATAATGTCACACAGGTGGCTGTAGGCTCGTTATGCCTGAATGTCTGTTTTTTTTCTTTCCCCCCCCCCCCCCCCTCCCGTACTAAGACTGGGTGCATGTGTGTGTTTGCACCTCTGTGCTGTAGCGACCGTGCCACACATTTTATTCCTTCATCTCTTCGCAGATACCGACGGCTGTGTTTGCTGTTCAAGAGGCTCATGCACAAATTTGTCACACTGCCTGTCATGCCTAGCGGGTTACTACCAGCCGCAGAGCGGGCAGCCGTCCTGCCTGCCTTGTCCACAAGGCTTGTATACCAAGTAAGAAACTCTTTCATAGTGCTGACTTTCAATGGTGCCGTCTTACAAGCGTGTATGTAATCTACATGTATGTGTATGTAATTTTTTTTTCTTCTTCCTTCTGCCTGATATTTCACTTGTCTTTGTATTCCGTGGAAATAAGTGGCCGATTCTTACTCCTTGTTTCCCAGGCAATTAATTACCGTAGCAGAAAGAAAAGAGTTAGAAGAGCAGTCAAAACGGGGTAGTGGTAAAACTAAACACCTTTAATATAAATCGTGTCCTTGGGATCACCTTCCAGGACAACAGGAAAATTTCAATATAAATATCAAAAACAATGTTTAAAATAAATGCTGTGCAAATGGAGCTGCTATGCAATTGCACTCCATGGGTCTCCAAGGGGTTAAAAGCGGGAGGTTCCCGGTGGAAAGTCAGAGTCCTGAAAGCCGTGCGCTGCCCGGGCAACTGTTGGTATAGAGGGGTACCCCAGGGCTGAGCCAATACTCAATGTGCTCACCCTGTATCCACTGTTGGTCCGTGGGGGTCCGATGGCTCTCTCTATTCCCGCAGCTTGCTCCGGTCACGCTGAACAGGTAGACGATAGCGCACAGCCCTCCGGGTCTGATGTCACTTCCAGCTGTGACGCACAGACCTTTCCCGGTTGTCTCTGGACTGTGTCCGTCAACTCCGATCCTCCTCCTCAATAGTAATAGCCGATGAACAGGCAAACAAGCCTGAAGCAGGTGCTGCTGTCTGGAGCCCAATTCGTGATGTTGCTTGCTCCGCGCCGCTGCACTGAATGGAAGCAAAACCCTATGCTCCTCCTCCTCGAAGCCATCTAATGGTGAAACGCGTAGGAGCATAGGGTTTTGCTTCCATTCAGTGCAGCGGCGCGGAGCAAGCAACATCACGAATTGGGCTCCAGACAGCAGCACCTGCTTCAGGCTTGTTTGCCTGTTCATCGGCTATTACTATTGAGGAGGAGGATCGGAGTTGACGGACACAGTCCAGAGACAACCGGGAAAGGTCTGTGCGTCACAGCTGGAAGTGACATCAGACCCGGAGGGCTGTGCGCTATCGTCTACCTGTTCAGCGTGACCGGAGCAAGCTGCGGGATTAGAGAGAGCCATCGGACCCCCACGGACCAACAGTGGATACAGGGTGAGCACATTGAGTATTGGCTCAGCCCTGGGGTACCCCTCTATACCAACAGTTGCCCGGGCAGCGCACGGCTTTCAGGACTCTGACTTTCCACCGGGAACCTCCTGCTTTTAACCCCTTGGAGACCCATGGAGTGCAATTGCATAGCAGCTCCATTTGCACAGCATTTATTTTAAACATTATTTTTGATATTTATATTGAAATTTTCCTGTTGTCCTGGAAGGTGATCCCAAGGACACGATTTATATTAAAGGTGTTTAGTTTGACCACTACCCCGTTTTGACTGCGCTTCTAACTCTTTTCTTTCTGCTGTTACGTTTTTATCAGGGACTGGGGTTCCCTGTTTCAAGAAGCTGCGATATTAATTGGGTTGTGGTTCTCTTACACATTTATTTAACTCATTCAGCAAGACCCTATACGCTCCGGACTGGTTCATGTCACATGTTTTTTGTATTTACCTTATATTATTTTCAGCCTCTATTTACAGTTGCATCTATATTTGGCGCACTTTATGTTTCTTTTTTCTTTGTTTGATTAATTACTGTAGCTGGGACAAATGACTAAACCCCCCTCTGAATGGTGACTGGCACAGGCTCTGCTCGCCCTTATTTTGTACCTCTGATTTCCCCCTAGAGCAAGTTGAAAGAGCAGCTTAATAATGGTGAGATCACTGCCTTAGATATGTGGATATGAACTGGTTTCACCCACATCAATCTGTTCTATATACAATGGGAAGTGTGAAACCAGGACTGGCCGTTACCACCATGGAACAGTCTGATGGCGAGTTGGAAAGTATGTTGAAAGTGACACTTGTACAGTGGTTAACATTTAGTCTATTTGAAGTTTGGTCCCTCCTAGGACCAGACTGCACTGCGAACTGTGGCGGCTTTAAATTGAGCTGTTTCTGAATCCGGCAAGTGTTGTGGGGTGTCTTTGTTTTTTTTTATTCTATTTTGAAACTTTGAAACCTTTCCGTAATAAGCAAAAGATATGAGGGTTTTTGCAATGCGCGCCTGGGATTCACTAAAGCTAATATGTGGTATTGCAACTTGATCCAGTGTCAGCTGCCATTGACTTGACTAACATGAACTCGTGGGGTGCGATACCCGACATCATAGCTTGATGACTCCTGGACTTTATATAATGACACTAGGGGATTGTATGACTTTCAGTCCTCCAAGGTCACGGGTAAAAAAAAATTTTTTTCTTAATCTCTATTTTTACCTGAGTAATTATGATCGTGGTAGTTAAACCAATGATTACATATAATTAGCTTTTCACAGACTACAAATGTTACATTGTAACTTTCAGGGTGGCTGAATCCTTTTATAAAGAAGCCAGTTGCATTGCGTTTTAATTGTTAAACAGCTTTGTAATCCAAATATGCGTAATTGAGAACTAAATCCTTCTGCCCCTTTTCTTCTAGCGAAACCCAAAGCACTGCCTGCCAGCCATGTCCCGCTGGCAGCTATTCTAATCACACGGCTTCTCCTGCGTGTTCCCAGTGTGAAGAAGGTATGTTTTGGTTTGTAGATACAGTATTTGGTTATTTGATTCTGGATCGGAAGGATTCACGTCTTCAGGAACGTTCAACTTTGTCAGTATCCGTTCTGCTTGCCTCACGTTATACGCACTGCACTTTGGTGCATTATTTTTTTTCCCCCCATAAGAAAATAATGTTGAGAGAGCGAGATACCTAAAGATACCCTGAACTAACTTGGCTGTTTTTTTTTTTTATGGATAAACAATTGCAAATCCCAACTTTAAGCAGAGCGTGTAAGGAACGGCATGTGACTGCTAATCTTACGCTTGTGCTTTTTATGGAACAAAGGCTGCACTCATTGTCTGTGGTTTGTAGAAGAAGCTCTGTGTGTTGCTTTGATTTTCATTTGCATTTTGTTTTACATGAAGTTTCATAAATGAACGTCTTCTCCCCTCCCAAACGCTCCCCAAATTCTGCAGCCTGTGCAGTTGTTTTAAAATGGTGAATCCAACTGGAAAGATGCAATTTACCAGTACTTTAATCTGTGAGTCAGAGATTGATTTTTATTTTGGGGTGTTTGATTTTTATGCTGGTCTTTGAAGTGGAAGTTCTCAATTCGGCCTATGAACTGTTTGTATTCTACTTCGTGCACAACACCTGCACTGTTGATGGTTGGGCTAAGCAGGGGAAGAATATGGGTGGGGCTGAGCATGCTGTATTTAGTATGGGAGGACATATATCCTCCCAAACCGTGACCACTCACCGAGAAGGAGCGTTTTCACTGGGGGGAACGTAATCCTGGAAAACGGATGTCCATGCCAAGAAAGGGAATAGACAATCGCCATCATTTAACCCTTTAAACATGGCCAGGTTGATGTTTTGTATAGGATATGTTGTAATGAATATTTCCTGCCGTATACCATTAATTACAAATCCAGTGTCATTCGTATCTGCTTCTTAACAGGTTTCTTCGCCGCTCGCCCGAGCTCCACTTCCTGCGAGCCGTGCCCGCCCGGGTCATTCTGCAAGTAAACTCCTTTTTTTTGTTCTGTTCAAGTAAAGGGGAGAAAGGTCATTAATCAGAAAATGCTATTTTTGTAAATTTGGAGGTGTGAGGTCCATGGCAAAATTAAAGCTGTGATGCGCTGAGCCCCGACGAGAGGTACCCGCTCAATCCTACTGAAACTGCTGTTCGATTTGAATGCCAGTTCATGTGGGATCGATCTCTGATCTTCTGAGAAACATAGATACTAAGCTCCTGTAAGGGGTACCGGAGCTCGATCTCACATCTATTGTTGTTGGAGCTAAATCCCACTCTACCTGCCATTAACTTTGATACCACTTGTTGGCGTTTAGTTAATCTTCCCCCTATTTCTTAGATCATCTGAGTGCTTGGGCTTAGATTCCTATACTTATTGCCAGGGACTTCTTAAAATAATGTGACGAGAAAAATAAATGGTATGCCATATATGTATTTTAATTATTATAATCCAAGTGATAATCTAGGCTTTTTAGAAGATGTAAGATTAATAACCCTGTTTGACTGTGTACAGTATATACAATGTGTCCTGGATGTGATAAGTTAGGGCTTTTTTTCCCCCTTTATTTTTAATTTGTAATTTTTTTTTTTATAAACTAAATACAGCACCAGATGTATCAAATAAATAAATAAAACTCTGAAAAAGTTGTGTTGAAAATGTTTACTTGCTGGCCCAGGATTGCACCTTCAAATGATTTGATCTGTGATGTTTGGGCTTTCTCCCAACACGTAGAACTGCTGCTTGCTGCCTGGCTTTGGTTTGGGTATGAGATGTATTCCATTGTAAGCTGTGATTAGCTACTTCTGTGTGAATGGTTAGCAGGTGGCTACGCTGACTGCAGTATAAACTGTAAGTAACTCATCTGTCTGTCTTTATATAGTGCTACCAGATGTACCGGTTGTATTGTCTGTCCTCCTGGAGAGGAAGCCCTGGATGCAGCTTCTGTAGAATGCGCTCCATGTCGCCCAGGTAATTGGCCAAAGATATACTGTAGCAGGCATAGCCATATATGTACAAAAATACACCGGTTTAAAATGGTCAGTATGTAACACTATTAAAGCCTGTGTGGGTCTAGGTATCTTTCTACATGGGAGTGTGTATGGATTCTTGTGTGAGCATCATTGTCCATCAGTGTGTTCATGTATGTAGAGAATGGGAGTAGAACTCCCAAGTGGTGGTGTTGTGTATATACATACACATATGTGTGTCCGAGACAGTATAATCCAATATTAGAGGAGACGTCTCACGATGACCACAAAAGATGCTGAATTCACTTTCAAAGATTATGTATATTCAATTAAAAACTTCCACTAGCCTAATCACTAAGGCTGCGCTTATAGTGACTGCGACTTTGCGGCAAAAACAAATGCATTGCCGCTGTCACGTGCGCTTATAGTAAGCTCTGTAATATAATAACATAGTGACACACATTGATAGCGGGGGAGAAAAATAGTGATTCTTTATATTAGAGATTTTTTACTCGCTCCATTGTTGCGCGGATCCTCTTGAACTGTGGGCGTTCTCCAGCCGAAAGCGGGTCAATGTAAAGGTAGCATTGTGAGGCGGTGCATCTGCTATGCGGGAGAAATTGAGCCGGACTGCAGACTAGTAGCACAAAACAGTAGGAAGGATCCGAAGATTCCAGCGGTGCACAGCTTGTAGAGATGAGAGACCAGCAAGGTGTAGATTAAAAATGAAATTTTATTGAAAAAACATATGGTATGGGGGACACACTCTGACGCGTTTCGGACCTGCGTGGTCCTTAATCATAGAGCTGATTCGCGTCTCCATTACCCCCTGTCTTATAGTGTAAAACCCCTCCCCCTTGCGTCATTGCGCTGTGTGTTTTGGCGCGAAAAATCGATAACTAGTCTATACCTAACAGCTGTGTATGCGCGCGTGTTGGAGGGTGCAGTGAATATTAATTAGCCCATGTGTTGTTCTCTACTATCAACACACGCACGCACGCTGTGGGTTGCTAAGTGACCGCAGTAAACACTGCCTACGTCATGACATTGCGTTTATCAGCGTAACCCTGTCCAGCGTGTGAGAATGTGCAATGTCATGACGTAGGCAGTGTTTACTGCGGTCACTTAGCAACCCACAGCGTGCGTGCGTGTGTTGATAGTAGAGAACAACACATGGCTAATTAATATTCACTGCACCCTCCAACACGCGCGCATACACAGCTGTTAGGTATAGACTAGTTATCGATTTTTCGCGCCAAAACACACAGCGCAATGACGCAAGGGGGAGGGGTTTTACACTATAAGAACCGGGGGTAATGGAGACGCGAATCAGCTCTATGATTAAGGACCACGCAGGTCCGAAACGCGTCAGAGTGTGTCCCCCATACCATATGTTTTTTCAATAAAATTTCATTTTTAATCTACACCTTGCTGGTCTCTCATCTCTACAAGCTGTGCACCGCTGGAATCTTCGGATCCTTCCTACTGTTATATTGCACACCGAGCGTGGATGCACGCACAGGAGAACAGCCATATGTGAGTATTGTATGTCTCCCTTCATTGAGACTGGATGACCGGTAACAGTGCGGCAACACAAGGGTCATGTAGGGCGCAATCCTACAAAGTAACGGTACGTTAACCCTCATTCATGTTATTTGTCATATGTGATAGATTCATGTACTAAGCACTGGGTCCAATACCTAAAAAGTTATGGTTATAGGCTGACTCCACAACAAAATAAGGATTTTTATTATCTACTGAAGTTCTGAACGAGATTGAGCACTGTTTTTGGGACTCTTGCCCCATAAACTACATAGTAGCACAAAACACTTTATTGGCACATAAAGCAGCCAGGGGGAAAAAAAAACCCTTGCGCGTTTCACGCAGACAACTGCGCTTTATCAAAGAACGTGAAACGCGCAAGAGGATTTTTCCCCTTGCTGCTTTTTTTTGTGTGCCAATAAATAGTATTCATGTATGTATACTGTTTGTGCATTAGCGTGTGTATTGGTAAATTTGTGCAATGGTGTTCAAACCGCATTGGGTCAGCAGCTATAAACACACAGGAGGCACCATTACCACACTCGCGGTCATAGAGCCACCAATAACAAAAGGTTACATTTTGTGGTTCCAAAACATTTGCCCGATCGGACTCCCCTGTTAGTGGCACATTAACCATTGACCTAGAAGTCTGTTCCATGTTCTTTAGTAAAGAGACTTTGCTAGATCAACACACCGTGATTTTAAAATATTTGCATATGTGCAACAATTTTCAAAAAGATCAGCAAGGGGGTAACCTGTTCCGCCTTGAATAGAGCCTTCGTTTGGTGCAGTTCAATGATAGACTGAATATTCAATACCATATAAATAATTCGTTTCGGTGCATGAGATGCCGGTGATTCATGCATATTACCCCACAAAGATCCAATTGGGCACCAAAATGGTGCAAGGCGTAACTACTCCTTTTTATTCCCGTTCATATGAAGGTGAGTTAAAGCTGAGCCCCCCTTTTGTAGATCTGGACCAATGTAGGGTGTTCATTGAAATGTAACTTTTTTGCAGGCCGGTGTATGCTTCCTCGAATTAATAATTGGTGCACGTTACGACACAACTGCATGTTCTCAATTTAATATCTGGATATTAATATTAAATATGTAATATACAAATCATCCATCTTTTTGTTTCTTAGGCACATTTAAAGGGCCTGGCAACAGTGCGTGCACGTTTTGCAATGCTGGTGACTTTCAGGTGAAATGGGGAGAAGAGCGCTGCGAAAAGTGTCCCGAAGACAATTATTGTCCTGTAAGTACATTTGTTTCATAGCGTTCTTTTCTCTAATAATGCGGCGTATAGTAGGTTTGTTCAAGTGGAGTGCAGCGTTCTAGTAACTATGTGGTGGTTCTCTCTCTCTCTCTCTCTCTTCTCTCCTTCTTTCTCTCTCTTTCTCCTCTCTTTCTCTCTCTTCTATTCTCTCTCTTTCTCTCTCTTCTCTCTTCTCCTCTCTTCTCTTCTCTTTCTCTCTCTTTCTCTCTCTTTCTCTCTCTTTCTCTCTTCTTTCCTCTCTCTTTCTCTCTTCTTTCTCTCTCTTTCTCTCTCTTTCTCTCTCTTTCTCTCTCTTTCTCTCTCTTTCTCTCTCTTCTCTCTCTTCTCTTCTCTCTCTCTTTCTCTCTCTTTCTCCTCTCTTTCTCTCTCTTTCTCTCTCCTCGGATAATAGCAGCCTGAAGCCATTACATAGGCCCATATTTAGCAAGTGGTGCTATGGTACCTTTACCTGCATGGCCTGTGTCTTGGAATAGGAATGTATTGTGAAAACAATATCCCTCCTCCCATGTTAAGTGAGGTACTTCAGCGCCCATAGTTGATGATGATCACATTTAGCTGCCTCCATAGTCTTATGATTGATTTTTACGAAGTTGGGTACCAGTCTCCTACTAAATAGATGCAGAATAACACGTGGGGCCCAAAGGGCAGCATGACACCGTGCAGATCAAACCTTTCACTGCTTCTTTGCAGTTTGGAAGCTTTATTTTAACCCAACCATGATCACAGCAAAAAAGTATTTTGGAAGGACATCTGGTGCGAATTTACTTGTCCACGAACACTGCCTAGTAAATATGGGCAATGGTCCCTGTGAATGTCATTTGATTGTACACTAAAGGTAGCGATCAAATTGCCGCCTGGTCTTAAACATTTCATCATCCTTAATGTCCTTTCAGGAGCCACTAAATGCTTCTCACAAAAAAGTTATTGAGTCCTAGAATTGTTTTCGTTTTGCTGCGCTCATATAACGGAATATTTTAACGTAGGATTATAGCAGGAGGTCTGAACCCTATTCATTTTAGCTCCGGGGACTCCGTGCTTCCCGAGATACCTCTGTGAGGGTATACCAGTATCTCTGCAGACAGGGAATTTGGGCCTAACGAAATGGTGTTTAAAAGTGACGCAGGCCAATGGGAAGCAGTGCAATATCCAGTGGTGGGATTCAGACATTTTAGCAACAGGCTCTCCTTACACTTTATTTTTTTAATTATTTCACTAATTCCCTCACAGATCCTCCTCTTCCTCCCTCCCCCCCCCGTACCCACACAGACCCGCCCCCTCCCCTCCCCTCATATCCACACATAGCACAGCAGGGACCTCCACTCTCCCTCGTGGTCGCATAGGGGCTCCGATGAGCACAACCAAAAGCTGCACGCTGAATAGACAAGTACACACTGACCGCCAGACAGGCTGTTTTAAGTATTAGATACTTTTGTATGAGAAATAATCTCTTTTTGGTCTCCATATACTACTAACACTATTGCTGCTGTCCTAATTCACTTGCCAAGCATATGGTATACAGAGTAACAACCTTTTACTAACTAAGTAACAAGATGCTGCTACATCTAAGGATACCATATTCAGCTCCTAAATTCACCTACTACGGGTAGATGGCGGGAGTTACACCTGGCCATTTATTATGACGGTGTTTGGCAATGCAGCAGCCTTTATCAGTTCATATACACTTATTAGATACTTGAGCATCACATTTACCTGGACAGGTTTTAATCCTCCAATATAGCTGCAGGTTCTGTACTTTATGCACGGCTTTTATTCGTTTTAATAATAAAATGGATTTAGTTGGATTGGATATTGCTGTTCTAGCACATTGTTTTATAGTGGCTATATTTTATTACTAATATTAAACGTTAATTTGTATTAATATTCACTACTCTCCCAAATTCACTGAGTGCAATACAAGGTGCCTTTTTTTTTTTTTTTCTCTCTCTCTTTTTGCGAAGTCAAATAAAACATAAAAATTTAATTTAATGAGAGTTGAATTTAATGAATTGTCTCTCTCTTATAGGGACAATCCCCCTTAGATTTCCCCCGTGCCTACCTGTGTCCTGGTAAGCGGCGGCAGGCTCCAGGTCTTAAAGGGTAAGCATGCTGGTAGAAGAATCGGCATCAGTGGCAGAGCATTACAGCACGTGATGAGGAGCGCCCTCTAGCAACAGACAACAGAAGTAAGACTTCCGGGTCAGACTGCTAGAGCACGCTCCTCTCCTGCTGTCCTGCTCTACCACTGATTCTGATTCTTCTACTGGCTTGCTTCCCCTTTAACACCAGGGCCTGCCTCCACATACCATCTCCCCCCCACCTGTGTCTCTGGGGGGTGTTAAGGACCGGCTCTGCGAACTTGTTTAATTCTAGAAACAGGTTTGCACTAAACGGTTCGAACCGGCTGAATCCCACCACTGACAATATCCCTTGTGACCTGAAAATTTAAACTCAAGAGATGCTGGCACCCCTATGGAGGTAAGTATCGCTGGAAGCAGGGGGACCCAAGAGCTGAATTTAATGAGGTTCAGATCTGGAGACACCTTATACCAACCCCCATTATATATCTATCTATTTCACCAGATACCTCACTAGGTTGTCTGCAGCAGACTAATGACCCATCGGATTAACACAGTGGGGCTACCAGCTGTGCAAATCCTACTGGGGTCTACCTGTCAGTCAGTCACTCTTCCTGCAACTCCAAGACTCCACTCTCCAACAGACTCTCACAGACTGAACCCAAACACACACAGGAGCAGCCCACTAAATAGATACAGCCCTGCCCCTTATGATGTCAGCAGGACCTCCCCTCTGTCTCAGGCCTGCCACAGAGTCAGGGGCCTACCTCTATCACTCAAGGCAGGGCTTGGTGGGGGGGGAAACCCATGATTACTACTGGCGCCTTCCCTTACCAGGTCTTACTCCAGTAGGCGAAGGATAGGTAGCCCACTATTTCTTACAGGGGCTACACGTATTTTCATGCTAGGGTGTCCTGTTTGACTTGTCGTCAATTCACCGCTATACTGTACATGCAGCCCTGTTATTCAGATGTGAACAGTCTTGGTGCCTTCTGTTCATCAAAAGAAAATATACCTATACATATCCAATATCGGGGGCCACAGGAAAATAATAATATGGGTTCATTTTAATGAAAGGATTGCATTTGCTTGCCCCCTCCCCCCTCATATTTATGACCTTCTTCTCTTTGTGCAATCCACCTGAGGAAGGGCGAAAGGAGAAGCCCCACTTGTGCTGAAACCTCCAGAATATAGTTGTGCTGTGTCGATTTAAAAAAAAAATCTCTCGCAGTGCGTTAAAGTATAGAAAGTGTTTTACAGTTTGCTTAGTCACGCTGATGGCAATAAACTTTTTTTTTTTTTTTTTTTTTTTTGGCAGAGAAAATGTCAAATATATGTGGTGTGTATTTTTAACATTTTTGTCACGTTTGTTTAGTTCTAGGAGCCTTTGGGTGCCCTATGCTACCATACTACCATGTCATGAGGTTTGGCTAACCAGGAGCCCCATGGACTAGTAGCTGTATCATGGGCTTTTTGCTAGGGGCGATCATGACCGGAGCGCTGAGCACAAATGAAGCAGAGGACTCTTCCATTTGCATCAGCGTTGATGTTCTCTCTCAGGGGTCCCCCTACTTGTGGAGATGCTGACCTCCGTACTAGGCGCCTGTAGCCGCTCCGGCTGGGTTTTGAAGTTTTTAATGCTCCCACGTCTTGTGGGCCAATAGGAAGCCGAACCTGATGACATTGTGGCTTCCTATTGGCCTGCGGGGCACGGGAGCTTTGAAATGCCGCCACAATGTGAACCCTGGTAGCAGAGCGGAGAGGCTACCTGCACCCCCTATGAAGGCAAGTATCTCCGTCAGCAGGGGGTGCCAAGAGCTGACATTAATTGGGAGACCGAAATCCTGCTTCTATCCCATGTTAAAAAAAAAAAAAGGCTTGGACTGCCTCTAAGACCTTTTCCCAATGCTGTATTTAATTTTAATAATAATTGGTACCATATATGGAGTTTGGTAAATTTACTGTACCGGTCTTCTAGACGCACGACTGCTCTTGAACTTCTTCTTTCTCTTTGCACAGAGCCCTGATGTTAATCCGATAGAATGTCCTATAGACGCTTTCTGCCCAGCAGGAAGCACCGAACCAAGCTACTGTATGGAGACCTTCTTTCGTAAAACGGGGGACTCTTGTGTACTTGCACCGTTCACCATTATACTACTCGTGGTTTGTTCAGCCTGTAAGTAATCTCTCCTGGGTAAGAGAAAGGAGGCTCTTGGATGCACTTTTTTTTTTTTTTTTTTTTAATCTTTAAAATTATTTGTGGATATATTTGACCAATGTAAATGAAGACAGGAGTTTAGTTCCCTATTCTGAACCTGATTTCCCTCCTTGGTTAGCTTTCTAAGGAGAGGGAAAAAATGAATTTGACATTACCATCGGGGCAGAGAAATCACAACCTTTCTCCCATGGGTACCCCTCTGGTGATTGATAATAAAATATATTTCAATGTGTAACTTTGCACTTAAGTGACTGCTTCTTACATTTCACTCTTTCAATCCATGTATTTTTGCCCTTTTACTGAGCTGTGGAATATACCGGTAGTTGACAATAAACCTCCATAGTGACCTTGGTACGCCAGAGGCCCTATTAATGATGTACTAGGAATGTCCTACCACAAATACTCATTTTCTAGGGGCGGATCGTTTAACTACACCAAGAGAGCGGGCCGCCTGAGTGGGGGGATGCGGTGTCATTCGATCCAGTGGCACTGTACAGGTTAATTTAGCTGCTTTAGTCCCAGAGGCATACACTGATGGTACTGAAGTGGTAAAAACGTGCACAATCCTATTACCCCTTCCTGTATTTTCACTCCCCATTCTGTAACGAGAGCTGGTGCTTTAGTGTGTGGGGTGTGTTTAGCCCTTTTTTTGAATGGCATGAATGTTTACTGGTATTTCTTTTTCTTTTTCCTCTACAGTTCTAGTACTTGCAGTGACCTTTCTAATCAGAAAGCGGAAGCGTGAATATGACAGACGTGTCACTTCTAAGTCTCCGCTCCTGCAGTCACAACGAATGCCCCGTTCTTTATATGGAGTTACTAACGATGCAGAGCCGATGTATGCAGGATGGTAGCCTGCAAAAAAAAATTGTTCATATACCCAGGCACAG
Source organism: Ascaphus truei (assembly GCF_040206685.1). Taxonomy (NCBI): domain Eukaryota; kingdom Metazoa; phylum Chordata; class Amphibia; order Anura; family Ascaphidae; genus Ascaphus; species Ascaphus truei. Next base: position 513,541,303 of record NC_134483.1, read on the forward strand.
GTGTGAGCTGATGGTCATATACTCACCCCCCCCCCCCCCCACCTCTAAGTTTTTTTTGTATATATGGATAATTTAGGTCTTTACAATTTCACTTTGTACAACAGATTTATCAGTTCCTATAAATGGTGTATAGCCAGATATGTATAAACTACAACACATTTGATTCGGTAAAATAAAGTTGCTGCTTTTTTGCATGAAGTGTAAGTACGGATGTTTTTTGTTTTTTCCCTTCTGCCCAGCAGTCATTCTGGATTTGTGCAGTTTGGCTATACCAATATAGCTGTTTTGTGAGGTCTTAAACGTGTGCAATTATACCTAATGAAGATCTGTTCATCCATTAAGCTTAATCACAACTTACAACCCCCTCCTGTACGAGTCCTAGAAGTGTGCACTGCATCACATTGTTAACAAACATTAACAGAGTCATCCATTGCTTTAACATACTGGAAGAAAACTTAGTTTTAAACCGGTTGGGTGCATGGGCGGAGTCTACCAAGATGGCTGCATCCTAGTAGAGTTCTGGGTCTTCCGGGCACTAACAGCTACAAAAGTATATCCAGATCCACAAACGACCTAGCAACAGCCAGAAGTAGAATATACCCTTGCCCACCGAAATCATGCATTCAAAACGCATTAAAAAAAAAAAAGCAACAGCTGGCTGCTGAGTAGTTCTTCAAAATGCCGGAATGGCCAGAATGTGGCGCTTAAGATTCAGTCAGAACCAGGCCTGCCACACCAACCCTCAACTAAAAGATAATGCAGAACCACATGACAGCCTGCAAGATCTTCCAGATGGCTTTGACAGAGGTGGACCTTGAGTTGGAGTCCCTCAGAGAACAGACAAAGGCCAGAAGAACGTGTTGTCACAGCTGGAAATGGACACAGATCTGCTCGCTAGGAGAATGCATGATGGTTCTCTTGAACCAACAGGAGGACTTGAATAACAGGTCCCGGTCCAGAGTCGGGCAGCATCGGTGACACCCAGAGATATAATGGCAAGATGACACTCCTTTTTTTTATATACAAAGGAAGCTCTAATGCAGGCAGCGAGATCCTACCCCCACACTGAACATAGATGGTGACCCCTTCCAGATATATCTACAGTGTGTGTAAGATGGGGGGCTGGTTTTAATTACAGCGGCCCTTCATAAGATATACAGTACAAATGGGGTTCTCTTCTGTTTGAGCCTACACAGAGACAATGATGGCCAGAAATATTCCCAAAGGTGTAGACCTGTATCTAGATCGGGGAGTGACAGCTATATATACCGGAGGCTTAAGGCAGAGAAATTGCAGCAACGCAGACACCAGTGTGGTCCAGAGTTCTCCAAGAGGCCATAACAGCCAACAAGGAAAGACACAAACCTGAACTTAGTCCTGTCGCATCTCCAGTGAGGTGTTGACAGGAGAGATAGCCTACTCATACACCTGCTGACCCACTCAAAGCCATAAAATTACTTTCTGCAAGGTTTCCTCCACTTTTTTTTTTTTTTTTTAAACATTTAAATGCGTAACTATCAACATTTTATTTATACAATGTTTTACCAGGAAGTAATACATTGAGTTACCTCTCCTTTTCAAGTATGTCCTGGGCATTAGGCACCAGCTGTTTACAGTACATTCTAAACACCCACTATAAGGGCTGAGCCATTGTCCAACTTCGATGGCAATACCATGTGTTGTAATTTCTGTGGCATGAAAGCAGGAGGCGTGCCCATCTGTTTGGTTCCCAACTTGTAAGGCTGTCCAAAGATCTGGGTTTCTCAAACAAGTATTCTCAATATAAAGAATTTATTTTGTACACTTTAGATTAGATGGGGCCACTGGCCCATTTAAGGGCCATGTGACCACTGATCACAGAGGACACTAGAGCTCTAGAAGCCTGTGTTAAAACTAACCTATTTGTCTGGCACCACCTTCATCCTGGGGTTTGAGAGCTATTAGTTATCAAACTAATTATATAGGATTTTCTCTCAATATCTATCACCTGCACTTTTTCTTCTTCCTTTACAAATCACAATCACTTATACTCTTCTAATATCTCACACTTAACCCAAAGCACACCCTCTTGAATGTTCTCCATTTGTAGAATATCTGTCTGACAGTTAATTGGTGGAGCCCCAAGTCCTTAAATAGTTTTGTAACCCTTTCTTTACAGATGAGCATCAATGACTGCTTTTCTGAGGGTCTGAGAACTTTTGTTCATGGCATGTTTTCCACACACCTGTATGGTGACGACCAAATGTAATTTCTGATCTTTATATATAGGGTGGGGCCTCAAAAAATATTTGACAATCTACCTAATTTAGACACCTGATTCTAATTATCCCCTTTAATTTAGCTGATAAAACCAGGGTTTCACCTTTGCACATACCCTTACTTAATTACTCATTGTTTAATTCATACTTTTTTTGTTTAAAAATATATGGAATTGGTTAAACACTATTGGATATTTATTTAAGAAAAGACTGGTTTTGATTCAAGGTTATGGAGATTCTGTAATGATCATTGGGGTTCACAAATGGTTTCTCACCACTTTAACACTTGGGACTAATAAAATAGGACTCACACCCTTATAACAAAGCTGTGAGATGATGTTAGCGTGAATACCTCCTTTTTGCATTAGCAACAACCTCAGTTCTAGTTGTTGCAATGGGGCGCTATGGCTGAAAACAGCACTTAACACTGCGTTACTGAGCTCTGAAGATACTCGTTAGTACTTAAGTCTAAGAGCTTTGTGGATCTGGGCCATTGTATTTCAAAAGCTATACATCCTGCACAAAGAAAACAGCAATTGGGAAGAGCAAGATGAAATCTGTTAAAGGAAATCAAATGCAAAATCAAAAATAGCAAATAGCACAGACTGCTGCTTTAAAAAGCAAAAAAAACCTGCCCAATCCCAATACAGGTATTACTTTTTCAGGGGTGGAATACATCCACACAATACACCTGCACTTGTTCATTTGCAGGTAATTAAAGTTCTTGGTGCAGAGGGGTACAAGTGTAAAACCTAACCTCATACAATTGAGAATCTGAACCAGGCTGAGAAAATACCAACAAAATCTCTAGCAATTGCCATGAGCTTTTGCACCCGCTCGGTTTTCAAACTTCTCTGGTTTGCTGGAGATCATGTGACTTGGTTTACCACAGATGGTGGCTGCTTCCCAAAGTTACCATTCTGGAGAAATCTTTGTATATTGATCTTTTAGGTTCAACCTCCATGAAACCCTTGTGTGGCCCACTTAATCTGCAACAAAACCTGACCACTACGGATGCCAGAGTATCTGGTCACATCTGTTGTAGGAAGGTACAGCATAACACCTTGGATTTAGTCACCTGGATGTCTTTGCTAATTTACAAGTATTGCATTTGCTCCATTGGCTCCTAATTATTTTGTATTTACAGCAGGCATATGTTTATAGGGTTCCATGTTTAAATGGATAAGTAGTAAAATTGACACTGCTCATTTGCATGTCATTTCCCAGAATCCCTGGCTGCAGTGGAAGAACGGTTTGATAAGCGATGAGGAAAGAAAAAGAGTTGCAGACCTGTCAGACATGCAAATGCACCACAAGTGGTATTTATTTATTGTACAGTGGAGGGCATTATGTTTAGTGTCTATTTACATATATATTTTTCTTCAACTTTATGTACCCTCTTAATTTTTTGAACAAATACAGCAAGCTTTAGTCACAAATAAAATAGGTGTATCAAACTCAGGTAATGGAGAAGTCGTAAGTGAAGCAGATCCTAGGGGGGGTGGTATTTTTTTTGCTTTATGAACTCTAATAAAAAGAAATATATATATATTTTTTATTATGAAAGAGTTCATAAAGCAAATAATTTTTCAACTTGACCAATAAGATTGGAAACCACTGCTCTATGGTTTAAAGGAACCTATGTGAAATTCTAAGGAACCCCAACAGCAAGATCAGATTAATTTACAGTGTATCTGCATTTGGAACAATTTTAAAATGACCTTAAAATTAAAGGGAACCCTTTAGGGATGCCCGGAGAACCCAAGGGTTCCTAGCAACCCAGGTCAAAAAACACTGCCATAGAGCCGTCTCCATTACACATGCACAGCAAACTGATACAACCAGACTCAAACTTTTAAAGACATTTGGATTCAATAAACCACACGTAAAAGGCAAAACACTGTAATAAACGCAAATGGAATTTAATTTGCAATTAAACTTAAAGCCAACCAGATGTTTCTTTTGGAAACCTCCGATAATTGATATTATTGAAAACTCATGAATACAGGCCAGATTCAAGGCTTTTACAAATACCATGGTAGATATGTAAATGAAATTGAAATGACAATTTTTTTTTTTAAATTACAAAAATGACCGAACACTTGAATTTAAAGTTTGCGCGTGAATAAGGAAACACTCATTGCCAAGTCTTAAAAAAAAAAAAATAGCTGCAATAATAAAATATACCATTTGTATAGACATTCAAGTGTTATAAAAATAGCACATCATGTAAACATAGTGGCAAAGGTATTGATTGTAATGGATACATTCAATAATGTAAACATTTCTATTCATTTTAACATCCATGGCAATTGTTTGAAGTGAACCAGAAATGGTAATCTAAAAGAAAAAATGATGAAATGCATATATCTGAACAGAAGACATTGCAGTCAAATACTCATTTTGTAGAAGTGTTCATGAAAGAGTTGTTAGGTAAGCAGCTTTGACCATTGTGCGATTACAAAAAGAAAGATTTGTAATTGCCCCAAGAAAACGTTTGCAAATATTGCCCATAAATCCTGACAAGCTTGCTTTTCCTTTTCTTGAAATCATTTGGCACAAGATGCAACACCGATTAAGGGGAAACGGGTGTGGGGGAAAAGAAAAAAAAAACAATCAGAACCAAGCTCTTTAAAATATCAATCCATCATCCCATTGCTGCCAAAACAGGTCCAAGCAGGGCTGCCACCTAATATTTTGTATATGGAAGTAGTAAAGGCGGCAACGTAACTGGGGCCCAAAAGACTGTAGTTTAACTGGGCTACACCTGACGAAGCACTACGTGCGAAACGCGTAGAGGCCACGTGAGACTGTTCCCGTGGAGTTTGCAGGCGGAGGCTGTGCAGGGCTCTTCGCATCTCCCTGCCTTTTTGATAAGTTCATTGTTCGGTTCCGGATCCTTTCTTTGAATATTTAGTGTAGGTGTGATATCGTCCTGTTCCCCTCTGCCCTATATTGGTTAAAACCCTGTTTTTAAACCTTTAACCCTTTTTATTGTTGCCATTTTTTGTATACTGTTTTCCCTTTATTTTTACATGTATTGGGATCTATTAATAAATAAAAAACTAGTTCATGTCCCTTAGTGCGCCTGTCTGCCTTTTTCTTTTTCTGTCTGTGAGCTCCCTTCCAGGAGCTCACGTTTATAGGGGGTGTGTGGAGTCCCTTAGACTGACGGCAGCAAGAGGGACTTTATCTACAGACAGCGTTAGCGCGGAGTGTCTTCTTTTGCATATTATGGGCAACACCTATAGTCCTGAATATTTTATCCTATACGCTTTTTCTACACCTCCGATGTGGTGTCCTGATGAAAGGCCACTACTGATAAAAGGCCTCTTTGTGGTAGTCGTACTTGCCATGCTATAAGTAGGCCCCAGTCAGTACCCGGGGCCCCATGACACCAGTTATTTTTAAGAGAATGTAGTTAAACAGTAGTCTACGCTTTCACGTTTGAAAAGGGTAAATGCTCCAAGGAGCCCGTTCTATACGTCTTCATGGTGGACCTCAAGTGGTGGAACAATAAAGCGCCAGCTGTCTATTGTATTTATGTGCACATTGACCAATAACGATGAGCGATGGAAATTGAGAGGATACACACACAGCCATCATTCTGCCTAGTGATAACACAACATATCCCAGTATAATTCGGGATATCAGTTTCCATAGAATTCAATGCTGATGCAAAAATACTGTGATTTATCCAAACATCTCACCAAGACAAACAATAATGTTCGCTGCATCTGTGCGTATATATTAATATGTACACACAGCTGAAAACTAGGATTAAAATAATTATGAGGGGGCAAACAGGGTTTACCACTTTCAACCAAACAAACACTTCCAAAGATACCTTCAGTATGCCCACTATCAGATACTACATGTAAAAACCATTAGGTGTTAAGAGTTATCTTTTTGGTTATAATAACCATGTGAACTGGGCCCAAGTACTAATTTATTCCACTACAATTCATTTTTTCAAATCAACGGCTTGTTTTCGTCAGATTTATATAAAAAGGCTGTATTATTTATTTATTTTAAATTTTTTAATGAATCTGGGGAAAAATAGATTTTACAGGCAAGGCCAGCTTTTAATGAGCCAGTATGAGGAGTGGTTTATAAGTGTAATCTGGACATACGATAGTCTCCATCCATCTAAAAAGCACGACTTGAAATCGCCTACATCTATAAAAATTGGTCATGGTAGTTAGCCCATTTAAAAAAAAAAAAAAAAGTTAGTACTTGCTCAAAAACCATGTATGCTAATGGAAAAAGCATTGCACTTTCTGCAGGTAAGATGCACTTTAAGAAGATAAATGGTGTTAAGAATATTTATCCCCATGTTTGCCTGGACTCTTAATAGAACAAAACTTAATTCCGAAGTGCCAATAATAAAAAAAAAAATTACAATTAATGGTCATTACACATGTTATAATGTAAGAAAATACTAGTCCATTTTGGTTTGTCAAATTTAAAAACGCAATTTATGCAGTTAAAACGATCACCCTATCCTCAAAACGTGTACAAAAAAGAAGCTACAAATGATACATTTCATCATCTTCAAGTTGACGTAATGTTAAGATTACAAAACCATTACAAATAATAAAGTGCGTCTTTTATATCATCGTTCAATCTAGAAGAACCACTTTAAAGAACAGTTTGTGTAACGGTAAAATTCAAAAACAACTAAGTGTTTTAAGGCTTCAGGAGTAGAAACTACAGTATAATTTGGCAGCAGTATGCCAAGGTTTTTGTGATACTTCGAGTTCTTTGGAGTTCTAACAACGGTGTCTTGGCAATAAGCTTTACTTAGTAGAGTCCATTGTCTTTGCTTCTTGAGAATTATCTCCATTTATTCACATTTTCTATCACACAACCTAAGTTCTCATTTACACATCTCTTATCAGTCAGGTTTCTGTTTGCATGTATATTTCTACCTGATCGATTACAACTGGAATTCAGTGCCAACGTAATACCATTAATTAAAAGAAGTACTTACAATTTGCATGGGAGTACAGTGTACATAAAAACGGAGGTCAAGTATACAAGTGGTTTGCACTTTACGTAAAAGTTCAATTTAGTCTTAAGCAGCTGTATTTCAACAGCATAAGATTCCAAATAACCCCAACCATCTGGCAAGTTGAAAGTTCTAACTCATATTGAACTCCCCCATTGTCAAATATTCTTACTGACAGTACTTTCATCAATTACCCTTTTTGTCTTTTTATATATACAGGGAATTTGTCGGGACTAAATGCCATGTTTGGAGAAATTCCAAGTTTAATAGAAGGGGTACATGCCATTTATTTTAACAATTGTAATCTTTTACTCAGGAGTTACCTGGGACAGGTTTTCTCAATAAACACCTGCAACTACAAATGGGTACTCCTTGGACCCAGATTTCCAAGCGTTTCAAGGTTTTCAGTGAGGGCGTTAATGATTTTACAGATGATACTTTTAAACTACAATTGTGCCAAATCGGTGCACTCATGCACCAAAACTCCCATTAAAGGCAAAGGGTGTTTCCCGTGGCGACAGTGCCCCCCGCTCAGCACTTTCTCAGTTTAAGGAATATCCCCCTTAAATGTTAAGCAGACAGGCAGATTGATTTTAAACGTATTTACAGAAAGTGTTAGCCACAATTTTAACCATGTGAGGTAGCAACTGTGCATATGTAAAACCATTACACTGTTTGAGCTGTAGGTGGGAGAGAAAGCTCAATGTTGTAAATTATTGCCTAAAATCAACAGCAGTCATCATATAAAAAAAAAAATATGGGAAACATATGCACTCAGTAATCTTAAAAATCAGACACAGGATAATGACACATCTAATGACACATCTAACCCTGTGTCTACAAAATACAGTTTGTGTGTATTAAAACTTGCACAAAAAATAAAAAAAAACCTGAAACTATTAAAAAATATATTGTTATATTTACCTATATCTCATTAAGAGGGTTACACAACGGTTTGTCTGGACTATAAAAAATAAACTAACATACAAAGGCATTGTTAAACTGGAGCTAATAGTGTCTTGCTTTATAAACATTAAACATCTGCTGGATTGCGTGTATTTAAAATCCCAGAAGTATGCACACAACTCCAGTCTAAAATAAATGCAGGAACCTTTACATTCTTAGACACAAAGTGTAACTAATGCTGTGTAATGTTTTTCCTTTTTATCCTGACATTTTGTGAACCATAATTACAGTTCAGTATCAGTGCAGACACAGCAAAAATATGCAGAGGATGGCTCAGTGAATACATTTTGTCATGAATAAAAAATTAAATGTAAGCTAGCTGTACAGCATATATTGTAAAATGGTTTCTTCCTGGCCCTATTCACAAAATCAGCGTATATTTACAAGATAGTGTTGGCAGTCCATTAGATGAACAAAAGTAGGTTGACTATCTGGTCTTCCGATTCTTCCTATACTTCCTATACTTCGCTTTAGTGCGAACCTGGGGTATATTTTCAGTAACACTGCTTTCAACAGGCTCTTCAAAGTCATGTTCCAAGCAACATAACTGTCCATCTACAGTCCGCCTGAACTGGTCCTCAGCATGGTGATTCTTGCAGAAGGAATTTGGACATAGTGAGCAGTACGCAACTGAAGCCTTTCCGCAGTCGTCACAGTGATGCCATGGACATTCCCACTTTCCTGGAGGAAAAGATGGAAGCCATTAGTATTAACTGGAACTACGAAACAAAAATGTAACTCCCTCTTCCCCCACTAGTTTAAATATTTTGAATGCAGTGACCACAAATGAAGGAGCATCTAGTAATATCCATAATAAAGTGAAGTAGGAAACTCACCAAAAGGCCTTTTAAGGAGATCCAGACAAGAGAGGTGATAAGCTTTCGTACAGAATTTCCTGTCGCACAGGACAAGTTCACCCCCGTCATTACACCGAAAGCAGTAGTCCTCCGATTCCTTTATCCCATCTGCTTTTGATCGGCGTCTCCTCGGCTTTTTCTTGGGCTTTTTCACTTTTTCTTCATGAGATGTTGCGGAGGAGTTCTAAGACAAGATAACACAATTCAGTATATGTCCATCGTTTTGGAAACAGATCGGACTGGTAGAAAAAAAGTAAATAAAAAGAAGTTTCTCTAGTTTATCTCGTCGTGAAATGCATTTATCCCCTTTCACATGCGTTGCTGGCCCATCAGTAGATAAATACTTATGTCTTACGGGTGTAATCACATGTAGCTGCCCAGAAAAAGTACAATATTTTTTTTTTGAGAGTTGAACAGTCTAATTGCCTTTTAAAACCAATTCTGAACCGTACCAATAGCAAAGATTTGGCTGCTTTCATGTTTTTTTTTTGTTGAAGGTTACAAATTGAATTTCCTCGGAAAGGGTTTGTCTATCAACTGTTTTCTGCACCTGTAGCCCACCTTGTCGTTATCAGAGAATCAATAAAGATAATGGGAGAGCGCAGAACTGGCTGGATAAGCACTGGCTGGACAGATCAAACCTCTCCCAAACTCTCAGCTCACCGTATTTACATACCAACGTTTTAATACATTATTTAAAAACACTTTGGGTGAATAAGGAAATCAAACACCTTATACAGGTCAGTGTCACTTTGGTCCTTGGAGGGATTACTTCTTTAAATGGTTTCTGAAAAAAGAGTGTGCTTCATGGTTGTAGTTTCCATAATATTTGTGTCTAGTACAAGATATTGGTTCAAGAGACTACGTAGGGTTGCACTGACGCCTATATTGGTCAATTCTAGTTTGTCTAATAACAGCCCTTTGGAAGGTCCCTTGAAGGTCACCTGGAACTAGGACAGAGAACCAAATTGGCTTCTATTTGTTTGAGATTACTTCATCATTGAAAAGACTATTTTAATTAGATTTTTGCATTTACTTTAGTCAGTCACTCTCTCTATAGGATAAGGTAAACTACATTAAAAGTGTTAAAAAGTGACTGGTCCACAATATTGATTTTTAGAAGCTTAGCATAAGCTAAAACAACCAACGTTAAATCGCTGAATTAATGGACAGAAATAAGCATTGTTTTGTAGCAAAATTTTGGGGGTCATCATTTCTAGGTATTTTGAGTTTTGATTCAAAACACCATCCACAAAAAGTAAAAATCTAATAAAAATATACACTTTACCTTGGGCCTGTCCCCAAGGAAGCCACTGCAGTTAGAAGCACCACATCTGCAGACCGTTTTCTCATTGCCGAGGCAATCCAAGTTGTAGTTGAACGTTAACTCCTCACCTAAGGAAAAAAGGATTAGTAAAGAGGAAAATCTGAATAAAATACAGTGAAAGACACTGAAACACACACAAGTTCACCACCACATTCTGGCTTTGGCAGTACATCGAAATGTTGCACTTTAGCAATTTAAGTCGACACACTGGCAGGAAATTGCAATAGAAATATATACAGTAGGTAGATTTCCTCCTTACAACAGATTCATGGTTAATTTAATGTGTCATTCATACATTTATATACAGTTGCAGATTAATGGGTTAGTGCGCCTTCATTGTAATAAGAATGTGAAATACGTGTATGTTTTACATGGTGTGTAAATTAAAATGAACCTATTTTGTATATCTATTTTATCAATTGAGACGTCATTAACCCCATGGATTCCCAAATAGCTGCAGCCACAGCACTGGCCACATGATCCGGTCTGTATTCATCCCCTCCCATGTCGCCATTATTACACTCAAGTGCTGAGGTCCTTACCATCTCCAGCATTGATCAGTCATCGCCACAACTGCTTGTGCATTCCCGCGGACAGCACAAGGGCAGTGTATGTAGGTGACTGGCATGGGAACAAAGGGATTAACTATACATATTTTGGGCTGCAATATCAAAATGGAACAATGCTTTACTTCATTTATGTTTATTTTACCACCATTAGTGCTGTGAAAATGTATTGAAAAGCAGAAGTGTTTCGGAATGTAAGTCAGTAGCTTGTACACTGATATAGGAGAGAACAAAAACTATATAACAATTCATGCTTAAAAACAAATGTTAGAAAGAAGCAGAATATTGTGCTGCATATTCCCTATTCGTTTTACCCCCCAAAAAGTGCACATTCCCTGTTCCACATATTGTTTCCCACAGTTAAATTTTAAATTTGGCACAAGAAGTAGATGACATTAAAAGGTACGAAATACTACTTTTTTTTTTGCCAACCTACAGTACTGCTATTAAAAAAAAAAAACAGTACAACTTTAAAAGTTAAAAAATGAAATAAACCGTCTTGACTGTTGTGTGTATTTAGGAAATGGCCGCACACTACGTATTAAGTATCCTACAGAGGGTGTCTGTGCTAGATAGAAACAAATATCAAACTTGAAGAAAAGACCAGGATGGTCCAATTATCTGCACTAGTCAAATTGAATGCAAAATAGAGGGTGTTTATTGACCCATAACACACAGGAGCCCGATATTTCGGTACCCGAAGGGACCTTCTTTAGGGGTTCCTCGCCAAGTGAAAATCACACTGTAAAAATACACACATTTGGCACAAAAAGGAGCCACACAGAGTGCGGGGGAGGCAGGAGGGTGTTACCGATCAACATACAAATTACCATAGGTTAAACAAGACAATTAAAAATGGAATAGACAGGCTTACATAATTTAACACCCATAACAGCCATTGAAACAAAAGACAAAGTAAAGTTATCACTGGACATATGGCTTAAAAAGATCCCCACAGAAAATATCGGCCAAGATATGCATGTTTGTGTCTACTTTTTCAACAATGATTGAAGAGAAGCCTGTGCGCACCACAGCAGTAGCTCTTCAGTGCACAGTATAGCTTAATGCAGGCGTGCACAAACTCGTTTGCACCCCCTGCCTGCTCTCCCTCCACCCCCCTGCCTGCTCTCCAGCATCATTTGACGTCGCGTTGCCATTTGACCCCTCGTTGTCATGGCAAAGTTTAACTGAATTTTCATGAGAATGCTAGTCTGGACCATAAATAGATGGTTACCTGTAGGAATGTCACGCAAAGCAAAGAGACCTACACGCGTATCTCCATTCACTGTCCATTTCTGGGTGTCACAGTTCGGTTGGCAGCTGTGATTCATAAAACGAGAATAGTTTCCTTTAGGCCCAGCATCAATAATTCGGTCCTATAAATAAACACTAGTTAGTAGAAGTTGGACCAATAAAACACTTAATTACTCTTCTGGTTGATGTTGTAGTGACAACTGTAGTGTCATATATAGTTGTACAGTATATAACAATCCCAAAATACACAAATATAGCTCAAACATTGTTACACCCTCCCTGTCTTGAGCTTAGGCTTTAAGCCAGGGGTTGCAAAGTCCAGTTCTCAAGGGCCACCAGCAGGTCAGGTTTTCAGGATATCCCTGATTCAGCACAGATGGGTCAATCAGTGGCTCAGTCAACGGCAGAGACGACTGTGCTGAAGCAGGGCTATCCTGAATATCTGACCTGCTGGTGGTCCTTTAGAACGGGAGTTGGCCACACCTGCTTTAAGCAGTAGTGTAACATAGCTTGGGAGAACGGCAGTACCTTGTCAATGGTCAGCATGTAGAAGTGACCAATATCATTTTCCTGTGCATGTCGGATTCTTGCCATGCATTCTTCATCATCAATAAGTTCGCCAACGTACTCATTTACAAACTCCCCCTGCAAACATGAAGCAGATAATTGTCGTAACCGGATTCCTCATGCAACATACTGGAAGATCCATTTAATTTCCCAGTCATTTGCTGAAGACAATTAAAGATACATTAGTGTATGTGTATACATCGTTGAAGTTGAAAGGTTAACCCCTTCACTGACAGAGTGGTATTGTCTTGGGTTTCAGTTCTGGAGCACTGCTTGTTTTTGTAATCAATAGCAAGATTTAGTATGAAAATCTAGAGAAACAGACCAATTCATTTTCTGCTTGGCCAAAAAGGTAACCGTTAAAAATACACATACTAGTTTGGTATTGGACCAAATCGCTCCAGACATGTTTCATCTTGTTGAAATGCCATGCTTACAAATACAGGCGAGTACAATGTGTGTGTTAAGTCACAACAAAGCAGAACAATGTAATTTATGTGCAAGTTTTAAAGCAAGTGATCAATGAAAGAAAACATTGGAAAAGCACGAGTTCATAGGGAGACCAGACCTTTCTCAGAATGATACTAGGATTTCCATTTTCTTGCAGAAAGGATAATTGTCATGAACAGCATCAAACTAATGACACCTAAAACTATGAATAAATTGTTTCAGGCTATAAGGACAGTTTATTAAAACACGTGCGCAGAAAAATAGTTATATGTTGTGAATGTAAAACGGTGGAAAAGGAACGCACAACTAAATAAACATGATCCTTCGGTCCAAGCGCATGGTAGATAAAAAGAAAATCCATGCAAAATTACTTATGTTAAATTAACTACAACCTTATGCACGTTCCGCTGCAGAGATGAGTCCGTTCCGCCTCCGGGGACTGAAAAGTCAATATGGTTGTAGTTCACTTTGTATAAATATATTGACTTTCTTATGCTGCTATTCGCTCTCCTGTATACACACACCACAAGTTCAGGAATACCTTTTTAATATCTCTCTTAGCAATCAGTCCCCATCCTTTCCCTGCCGTTTTGATGATCTTGGTCTCGGGATAGTGGCGCTTGGAAAAGCCTTGGTTGTGACATCTTTCCCCAGCAGGACAGACTTGAGGATGGCATTCATACATCAACATGCGGTTTAGACACTCCGAATCAAAGCCGCACGGCTTCTCGCTGGAGGGCTTACAATTGCACTTGGGAATTTCAGATATGTCAGCAGTGTAAACTTGAACTTTTCCAAAAGGCTTATTCACCTTGAAAAAAAAAAGAAAGAATACCGTCTTTGCTATGATTCATATCGAAGACCAAAGAAACTTTCTAGAACTTCTGTAAAATAAAAAAAAATTCAGCTTTTTTTTGCCAAAACCTACCTTTACGTGCTTATAAGGAGGCGGTTTTTTTTCATTTTCCTGAGTTACTTTTGCTTCTCGTTGGATCTTTATCTCACAAAATCGAGCCTCTGCTTCTTGCAAAGCTGATTAAAAAAAAACAGTAGGCGGGGAGGGATTTTTTTTTTTAAATAAAATCATACCAGCAAATATATTCTATATTTATATGTAGCATCGCTAGCTATTTATATATCCATGTGCAGTGATTATATACAGTATTAAATACAAATCATAGGCTGTAATACCATGTATGGTGGCTTCATGGTTTTGGTTTTACAAGCAATTTAAAACAGTCTGAAAGAAAACCGATATATAGATATAATAAATAATAATAACTATTTATATAGCGCTTTTCTCCCAATGGGACGCAAAGTCCTTCAGTTACAAAAACGGAAGAAAGAAAACATTTAAGGTTATAAAAGAGACTAAACAAAAGGAAAGCTACAATACAGATGGGACGGTGCTGTAGCTAGTAAATGCCGGACAGGTTGTGGTTCATTAATTAAATGCCTGGGTAAACAGGTAGGTATCGAGTCTGTTTGTATAGATTCCCAGAGAGGGGGCCTCTCGTGCTGTACGAAGCAGACTGTTCTAAAGGGCGAGAGCAGCGTGGCTAAAAATTCGGCCCCCAAAGGAAGTCATGGAGATTCTGGGAACTGTTAGCAGTCCATCTGCAGATCAAAGTGAGCAAATGTGAGCATGGAGAGCTGTAAGCTCTCAGATAGCTGGGACCATGGTCATGTACTGTAGTGCTTTGAATGTTCAGAGTGAGCCGTTTAAATAAACGTTATATTTTCTCTCTAAGACACCTCTGCTGTAGTCTGCACCCAGTTAATTTAACTTTGGTGGAGTGCCACTACTACCTGCATTAGTGTACACACACACACACACACACACACACACACACACACACACACACTACCATTCTTGAAGACGTTTCCGATGCTTTTCATCCCATGATGTTTGCTGCCCCTGTCCCCTTCCATGTACGGAAACACCCGAGCTTGGTGTGTCCAGTAATAATCCTTGGAACCAAAGAAGAACACAGGAAATTCTCCTATGGTGTGCTGCATTTTTTGGATATTTGGAGGGACTGCTTTTGGGAGACATACTTCGGCAGGCCACCACCTATTTTAAATACAGAATACTATTAGACCATGTTAGCCTACAGTTGTAAAATGACATACAACACATCTGTATGGGAGTTTTAGATCACAGAATGCAATCCAAAGTAGTACAGACAGAAAACAAACGATATGTAGAATTATGGAAAAGACCCATTGAAATACACTTTTACATATGTGCTATAAAGTCACATGAACGGGATTATATAAAATGTACACACACAGATCCTTAATATTAGCACACATTTATATAAAAAAAATAAAAAATATTACATAATACATGTGCCTATTGCATTTGTGAATCCAAAGAAACATTTGAAAACAATTTAGTGCTCAGACCTGTAATTTCCAAGTTTCACCCAAATGATATCTTGGAATCGAGGCTTCTTCCCCGCTCTGCAGTCGTTGCAGAACCAGCTGCCATCGGGCATTTCAATGTTCAAACAGTCTGGGTGAAATGCAGCAGGGCAGGACTCGCAGCACAGCAGGCTTCCTCCTGTAGCAAACACAGTACTCTGCTGTATGACTACAGGAAACCATTGCAGACAGGTCATGTAATATAAATGTAATGAACCAGCAAGTTTCCTTTCACAGATTCAGTTATAGTGTATTGGGCTTTGAAACATCACAGCTCTTCAGTGTATTCAGCGGGAACATTAAAATTACTGCACATCTTAACCATCAAAGTTCATGTAAAAGAATGGCGTGCATCAAACCAAAAACGGGAGATCGTATATGATGGGGGTTACCGGTCAGAATATTAACAAAGAATTTCTAATAGCAGAATATCAAAATAATATATCGATATCGCACACACAGCAAGCTCCACATGACAGAAAAAGTGCATTAACATTCCAAATACCGGGTTTGCGCGATAAGGCAATATTTTATTTATTTAAATAAAGCATAGTTGAAAAGTACATACTGGCCTTCTAATCGGCCCATCCACTTTGAGAGCCAATCAGCAGTTGAATGTATGAGGTAGGAGGGTAAAATGGAGGATGCTTCACCTTGGGAGTCTGAAGCAGCCATGTTGCTTTTGGCAGGAAGATCAAACCGAAAGATAGACATAGAGACAGAGACAGAGACACAGAGAGAGAGAGAGAGAGAGAGAGAGACAGTAAGAGTGAGAGGCAGACAGTGAGAGTGAGAAACAGTGTGAGACACAGTGCGAGACAGTTTGAGTGAGAGTCACAGTGAGCCAGAGAGATAGACAAACAGATCAACAGCCTGCCAAAAACACAAATCAACGCAAATCTCCAGCAAAATGAAGAAGCAGTATGCGACTGCGGATAAATGATATCCAGCGCTCAAAGAAGCTGGAAACCTACCACTGCCTACAGAGAGAAGACACTCACTCTGGCACCCTACCTACTAAAAGGTAAAAAACTGAACGCTGAGACAGACCTTGTGCCAGTACAGAATGAGCACCCACAGCCTGGAAATAGCAACAGGCACAGACAGAACTGGAAGCCCCAGGAGATGAGACTGTGCCAGCGATGTGAGCTAGGAGAGGTAGAAGATGAAACCCACTTCCTGCTACGTTGCACACAATACTCTGAAGTGAGGGAGTGCCCACATGGAGAAACTCACTGCTCTTATCCAGAACTTTAATAATATAGAAGAGAACCAAAAAATAGCGATCCTCCTGGGAGAAGATGAAACCACAGCAGAACTGGCTGCACACTATCAGCACCTGCCACAGGGTGAGAGACGCCCACTACCCCACATCCCCGTGTGTAACTTACCCATGTACCATGCAATCATTATACCCTACTAGTCAAAGAATGTTCAGTCCGCGCTCTTGCTTCCTTTGGACGTAGAAAAGTAATTTCTCCCCTTTCCTCTTGCAGCTCCTGTGGTTTGGAGTGTCTTCCCCCACTCCAAAGATAGACCCCGGCGGTAGACTCCGTCGGCAGTACAAGATAACCAAGAAAAAAGAACAGGTGCGCACCAAGGGAAGGGTATAATAATATAATGTAGTAACAATAATGTGAAAACTTACATATAATAAAAACTTAGTTCATCTCCAGGTCTCAGCGAAATCCTCATCTGCCAGGCTCTACCATGGATCAGGTAATGGGGCAATGTCTAGTTCCTTTTCGATTTTCGAATTGTGCTAACAGCTCACCCTTATCTTGGTGGCTGGTTTACACGCAAGTGTTTTACTCCGGTCGCGATCCCTCAACGAACAGGCATCCTTGGACAGCTACGGGGGGGGGGGGTCTTTTTTTCCACGCATGCGCACTGCATCTCACACCACGCTGATAAATGCGGAGGTGATACCGCAGTGAGTGCCCTAGAGTCAGCCCCAGCGTGCGGGACTGTAATCGAAAAGGAACTAGACATTGCCCCATTACCTGATCCATGGCAGAGCCTGGCAGATGAGGATTTCGCGGAAACCTGGAGATGAACTAAGTTATTATATGTAAGGTTTCACATTATTGTTACATTATCTTATTATACCCTTACCTTGGTGCACACCTGTGCTTTATTCTTCATTATACCCTACCCCCTATAATTCCTGTAACGTGTAATCATTGTACCCCACCCCATATTATTCACGCGTTGGCAATACTGAAATGTTAGTGAACCCAAGTGATTTAGAACAGCGCTAAACAGTGATAGTGAAGAATAGGTGAATAAATTAATTGCAAGGTGTAATAGAAGTAATTCTCAACCTTCACTGGGAATATGTACAGATTCCCTCAAAAACAGTATTGATATCCAAGGTTTGAAGGGAGCGATGGTTCAGGAACACCCCAAAAAAGAAAAATAGAAAATGATGGTGCAGCAAGTTCACACACTTATGAATAAAGTGAAATCTTGGCTCGATTGAAGTGCCTACTTCCAACAGGTAAGTGGAAATAACAGCATATACAGGGAACAAGGTGGGTGGATGACTCAGGAAGACTCTCAATGAGGTTGATGTTCATGGAAGACAACAAGGAGAGATCATAGTGTGGACCAATATACAAAATTTATAAAGTTAAAATGCATAAGAAATGTACTCACAATGTGCACATGGGTAACAGGCACGTAAGGGTTTACTTGAGGCAGTAGAGCAGCACCGGAACGGATGGTAAGGTTGCCGCTCACTTCAAAATTCCCTCACTCGGGTCGCGGTGGATGGCGTCTGACGTCACGTCCGGCCATGGAGTGACAGCTTCCGGTGGAGCGGTGGAAGAAGCGAGCAGCGAGACGGCACAGCAGACTCTTCGCCTTCAAGTCTGGAGCAGCTGCATAGATTGTTGAAAGCTCTACACGTTTTGCTGAACTGACGAAGCTGACGTCATTTCAGCGAAACGCGTAAGCTTTCAACATTCTATGCAGCTGCTCCAGACTTGAAGGCGAAGAGTCTGCCGTGCCGTCTCGCTGCTCGCTTCTTCTCCCGCTCCACCGGAAGCTGTCACTCTTTGGCCGGACGTGACGTCATACGCCATCCACCGCGACCCGAGTGAGGGAATTTTGAAGTGAGCGGCAAGCTTACCATCCATTCCGGCGCTGCTCTACTGCCTCAAGTAAACCCTTACGTGCCTGTTACCCATGTGCACATTGTGAGTACATTTCTTATGCATTTTAACTTTATAAATTTTGTATATTGGTCCACACTATGATCTCTCCTTGTTGTCTTCCATGAACATCAACCTGAATGAGAGTCTTCCTGAGTCATCCACCCACCTTGTTCCCTGTATATGCTGTTATTTCCACTTACCTGTTGTAAGTAGGCAATTCAATTGAGCCAAGATTTCACTTTATTGATAAGTGTGAGAACTTGCTGCACCATCATTTTCTATTTTTCTTTTTTGGGGTATTCCTGAACCATCGCTCCCTTCAAACCTTGGATATCAATACTGAAATGTTAGTCATGCTAATAAAGTTTATATGATTTAATTAAGACCGCGAGCGAGCGACAGAGACAGAGCGAGAGAGCTGGCCGGCGATTGAGAGCCGGCCAGCCAGCGTGCGTATATAAAAACAGTTTTCTTTCCAGCTGCTTCTAAGATTAGATGGTCGCCTTATCCGCAACCAAATGGCCACCGTCGCTTTGCCACATTACGACCCTCCACCACAGCCGAGTCGCCACTGGAATCTCCACCACCGGCCGCTTCTAAGGTAAGTTTATTACTGGTTAGGGTAGGTGGTCCATTTAAAAGTTTTAGCGTTTCAGGTAGGAGTTAAAGGGCTTTAGTGGTTAGGGGATTCATTTAAGGGGTTTTAGGGTTGTGCATTGTGCAAGGGTTTGCTTACCTAAGTGGGCAGTGGAGAAGCGTCGGTGGCCATTTGGTCGCGGTGAAAAGTCCGAGACCAAATGTCCTAGAACGATTTTCGGGGGGAAATACAGAATGATCACACCAATCTATGCGATTGTGGATAAAGAAAAAGGAAAAACGGAAGGCAAAATAAACCATCACTGCTGCTAAACCAGACAGGGACCAGGTGCTCCATGATACATTTATATTTAACAGCACACATCCTAATAATTAAGATTTAAATAAAGCCAGTACAGAGACAGTATTCAGTATAAAATAACAGCAAAGCAAAGCTTTTGGAACCCCATGGGCCTATTCTCATGTGTACTGGTAACTAAAGTATTTGAGCTCAGTCCATACCTAGTAATCACGGATGTGGCACACACAGTATCGCAATGCTAGTGGTCCCTGTGAAAACATACCAAAACCCCCTCAAAAACACAGATTTTTCCAACGTTCAGCAGCCCACGCCTAATGCTGACCTGCACAGAACCAAGGAGTGGCAGCAATCTTTACACCATACGTTGGGAGTCACAGCCCGGATGGTGATTAGCACCAGCAGACATTTTTGGCTTCACACATTCATTTTACTGCAACTTTTATTACTACTGCAAATCTAACTTATTCGTACTGAAGAAGGAGATAAATGTATCTTATTTGCATTGCTGGTGCCGATACTTAAGGCGTGAGTGCACATGCGGATAGCTTACCTTTGGAGCACACAAAACACCAGCTCACATTGACATGCACATGATGACTGTTGCCCTTCTTGGCAGCAAAATGATTGGTGCAGATGATGGTGGCAGAGGTCAACATTGTGCATCCTGCGGCCAAGCAGGCTTCCCCGCCGTGGTAAGCAACCGGACAGCGAACACAACGTATCATTTTACCTTTAAAAGACAGAACACTGCTTAGACTTTAATCAGCAATTTACATTAGAGAATAAGCAGTTTGTAAAAGTCATGAAAACTAGACACCGTATGAACAGCGAATTCCAGAATTAATATTTGATATTGTAACAGCTGCTTTAAGATCTTGGTATCTCATTCCTATTCTAAT
The DNA here is from genome assembly GCF_040206685.1 of Ascaphus truei. NCBI lineage: Eukaryota > Metazoa > Chordata > Amphibia > Anura > Ascaphidae > Ascaphus > Ascaphus truei. The sequence goes on from NC_134483.1 coordinate 513,561,941, forward strand.
AGATCCCTCACACCGTTTGAACACTTTGGGAACCCTGGATATAGCTACATCCTGGGATTTGGCATCCCAGGGGCTACATCAATCTACTTGTGCGGTTTTGTTCGGGGAAGATTGGGTTCTGCGGTCTAGGACGTTTGGCTGCGACAAAAACGCCACTTTGCCACGATGTCCGCTCCTGCGGTCTACAGCCGTCCACCCCCCCCCCTCTAGACAAGCCAGGTCTACCGTACCCGACAACTGCCCGTTTAAATGGCGCGTCTGAACGGCATGTGTGTGCAGTGTAGCAGTCCCGTGCGGAACATTTAAACGTGCAGTTGTCGGAGAGGCAGACCTGCTTTGGCGGACCGGGTGCACTGCGGACCAAACATCGGGGCGAACTATCCCGCAGCGAGCTGCCCTGCGGCAAAGTGTACCCGCGATGTTTTGGTTGCGGCGAAACGTCCCATTCCGGCGTTCTGCGCTTTTGTGGATCTTATGGGACGAGGAGCGGAAGAGGGCTGCTGCTCCACATCCGTTCCGTCATCAGTGATCGCGAGAACCGAAGGAGCAGCGCGGCATGGATGCCGCGGTCCCTCCAGCATTCAAAGGGTTATTCTGTGCTCTTGCTTCTCTTTAAATATCTATTAGCAATTGGTAGAGTGAGTGGGTGGTAACATTGTCCTTGTATTATAGGTAGACTGCAGGCAGCGATAAGGTTGCGAGAACCAAGGAAAAAACCACCAGGGAAATATTATGGGTCACAAGAGTTACCTTTGCCCCCAGATCGGCCTAGCAAAGAGCTGGAAAGACAGCAGGTGCAGAAGAACCGCTCAACCATGTTCTTTTGCACCCACTGCCTTGTAATGTGGCCACATGGCACCTGGTGTGGGGTGGGGGAAGGGGGGAGGGGGGGAGGAGACTTTATTTTGGGACTGATGAGTGAGTCTCAATGATGATCTTTGACACCTGGATATATTTGCATAATAAAATGTTCTCAGAAGATGCCAGAACTAAGTTATACAATAGAGAGGGCATTCCCAAATGAGATTAGGGGGAGGCAACCATAGTGGTATATTTAAATGTGTTAATGTTGTCGATTTGATCCTTAAACGGGGAAAAAAAAAAAAAAAACCCCAGAAGTATTAAAAATATTGCAAAAAATCTTAACCTTTTAATAATTCTTTAGTAACAAAATATTCGGGGGATTTTTTGTCATTTTTATGGAATCTTTCATGAAAATACCTTTTGGTTAATTGTTTCTCTTGTTTGCAACGCAATTATGCGGCTAGTGTTAGATACAAACAGATAAAGACGTGGGACATACTGTACATGAATATCAGAGGACCCAGTGGGCACACAAGAAAATACCTAATATAAAGAATATGAATATTAAATGTAATCTAGATTTCTTTTGCTGGGCAGCTCAATCATACGCAGCAGCGAATCACTGAATATAATCCCAACTGAAATATTAGAAGGGTCTCCAGGCAATTTTACATCAATATTTCTAAAGTATCTAACATTTTACACACCTACGTATATTCTTTATATACACGTACAGTATATATACATAATGTAAGGTGAACTGTAGCTGCTTACAACGGTTTCAACAAAATCTGTACAGGTTTAATGATGGTCAAACAGCTCAATTTATGGCAAGTTGTGCAATTTTTCTTACCTTTCGAAGTTCTGGGATTGGAAGGGTTTAAAACAGAACAGCTGGCACAATTGTGGAGGGGACATCGAAACCCTTTATTCTCAAATGCTGCAAAAGGGTACTTTCGCAGGCAAGACTCGTGGTAGAACTTTCCACAGTGCGGTACAATACAGCGTTTAACATCTGGATTTCTCTCCTTGCACGCAAAACACGTGTGGATACCTAAACATGGGCAAGCAGAAACATGGACAGTGTGAACCTACAAAATGCACTCTTACATCCCTGCTGCTACATGCTATTGTTTGTACACAAAGCAGTATATTCTAGACATATGAATACTGTACTTGAAACAAAATAATTCAGCTGAAAAAATATTAAGATTGTGCATAATTTTAAATATGATTGATAACTAGAACAAAATTAGATCATACAGACTTCTTTTGCTAATAAAGTCACTGCAAAAAATATTTGATATCATTCTGACAATATGATTTCAGTTTTGGAAACTTAAGTGATCATCCTGATAAAGGGAGAACAAAATCAGTTTGAAATAATAATCATTTGGATTAACCAAGTCAGGTTGCACCTTTGTAGGCAGATCACAGCCCTTTCTAAACCCTCGACACGTTAAACAGTTGTGTACACTTTAGAAGCTATACAAGATGACATCTAGAAGAAAATGATTCATCTTTATTCTGTTTTCACAGGAGTCAGCCATTTGCTGGACGCAATAGTGTGGAACACTAGAAATCACTTGCCCAATTGCATACAAACTCACTACGAATTCTCCTTGCTTCTGTTTAAATGGGGCACAGCCCTAAATGGGATGGTAATGGAAATCTCTATGAAACATGGGACTTAAAAGATGAAAATCCATGTAGACAGAAAGCAACCTTTTGTAAAGAGTTTAACAATATAGTTGGCTTGCCTAAACAAACCTAACCATGCTAAAAACCTAACCATGCTAAAAAGGGAATATTTGGCGGGAAATGACAAATTGCATATATATCTTATTAGATTCTTACCGGGGAAGTGTTTGCGATTGAGGCTTTTCTTTACCCTTATCCCATCTTGCCATTATCAGAGAGCAAATTAAGATAGAGGGGCAAGGGGGGCTCTGGCTGTGAATGCACTTGTTGAACCCGTGGCAGACAGAAGAGCAGCAAGAGGAAACAGAACCGCTCCCAAGTTTCAGCGCACTGTGCTTACCAACTTACACTATTTCTTTTTTTAAATATTACTTATTAGGTGTCAGACACAGAGACACACACTTGGAAGGATTTACCATTAAATGAAAAGGAGACATACCTGATGTGCAATCATTGCACAGAAACTTTCCTCCTGGTCTGACAGAAAGCCCAAGGCAGGTCAAATGAAAGGCAGCAGAGCAGAGTCCTTCACACAGCAAGAGGTCTCCAACTTTTTCACAAAGCTGATAAACAAATATTGGTGTGGATAAGAATGACTGCAAACCATCCAATAAAAGCACATAAGGACACAGCTCAGAGGGCAGAGCACCATACTGCTTAGTAATGCACTGCAGACACTCAAAGCAACCAGGGGGAGGGGGAGTGATTTCAAAGACAACATTTTTAAGGTGTCCACAAATCCATTGATGCATTGTATTTATATACAAAGTAGGCTCTGTAATTATATACAAAACACACTTGGTACGTTGCGCAACTAAAAAAATACAATAGAAAATGTGAAATATTTAATAGAAAGAGGCTCTCTGGAGGGGGATCCGAGTCTTCCTACACCACAAAGTAGATTTATGGTACAGTACTTTCTTCTTGCTATATATCCAGCCCTCAGCCATTTTAATTTCTTCACCCATGTGATGTCAGACTTGTTTGCTCTCAACCACGTTCATTCTTTTTCCTGCCTCTTTGGGGGATATATTTATTTATATATATGTATCTCCATACTACTTTGCGTTTTCTGAATGGTCTTCACATTTTGGGTCCAAGTTTCACATCCACACATGAGCACGGGCAGAATACACTGGTCGAAAACCTTCCACTTGAGGCACAGTGGAAGATTTCCTTAAAGCTGCAGTTCAAGCAATATCCTGCATGTGTGTTTTTTTAATAAATCAGTTCTGTAGTAAGAGTACTTTTAGCATTTTCTGTTTTAAAAAAAAAAAAAAACAACTTTGAAAGACCAATTTTCTTGTATTCTATTTTAACAAGCTTTTGTTTCTATAGCAACCATTTACATTCCCCAGATCTAAAGATGTCGCCAAACTTCACCGATCAATAGACGGAGAACGAATTGACCGGCAGCTATGCAGTTCTTTAGGCAAGTAGAGATTGCCCACATGAAACTATTGAAGTAAAAAAAAAAATAAATACGGGAGCTTGAACTGCAGCTTTAAAATATTGTATTGTTTCTTCCAAATGTGCTCCAGCCCAGCTTCATTTTATTCAAAAAGGTTCCCATCCATTGTTGCTTGTCGGTCTGGCCGAGATTTATATGGAGGAAAAAGGGATCCAACGCTCTACGGATTTTGATAATGCTAATTTATTTGTGCCACACAATGTTTCGACCTAGATAAGTCTTTCTCAAGTGACTAGGCACTTCAGAAAGACCTATCTAGGTCAAAACGTTGTGTGGCACAAATAAATTAGCATCATTATCAAAATCCGTAGAGCGTTGGATCCCTTTTTCCCTTGGAATAACTCTGACAGGTACTGCTTGAACCAACAGCACGGGTGGACTGTATGTATTGATTCTTTCATTGTGGCATGCAGCATTCTCTATTATTTACAGATATTTATATGGAGGCTCATTTCTCACATGCTTCGGAGAGTTCACTGATTTTTTTGGTCATCTGCAAAATCGTGTGTGACAAGTATTCACCGTTGATTTTGATTTCCGTCCCAATTCAATGTCTTGAACAACTCAAGTGTTGCTGTGAAAAGCTGTGATGGCAAAAACGTACTTGGCAATTGCATTAGATCAGTTACCTGGCATATAAAATCTTTTTTTGCCGGTCCTCTCTCAGACTTTTTGGACAACATTGATACTTCTATTTGAGATTCATCAGCACTTTCACATGGAGACTCGGACCGCTCATCACCTTGACTATCAGAGACCTGCAACAAAATGCGTGCTATATCAAGATCTAGATTCAATGGAATTTGTATTCAATTTCTTTTATGCACAAAATGAATCCTGCAGAGAAACATTACTACAACCACGCAATCTGCCCAACACTTCTTAATAGTAGTAATATCTATCAACTTCTCTCTAACCTTATGCTTTTTGTTTTGTATCTTGAAAACTGCCTTTTTGAACACATACTATATTGGGATATGCAAGAATGTATTTACAGATCTCGTCCCCTCCAAGGATAAGCAATAACTAACTTACAGGTCAACAGACAAAATAAATATTCACATGGAGTCACACGTTTTCACTGCAAGAGTTTGAATACCAAGATTGGGAACCATGTGACCCAATTAACTCATATTGTAAAATCATAATTGAGAAATCTCTTTTTCTTCTCTGAATGGGAGACATGAGGTCCTCCGGAACTTAACTGCTATATTCAGCTCTCGTGACCTCTCAGTCTTTTAGATACTTGCCAGTGAAGTTACTGGGTTTAAGTCTCACTCCAGGGGAAACAACTGGCTGTAAAATCATCTCAAGGCATTAGGAAGCAGTAATGTAATCGGACCACCATTAAAACCCTCAAAAAAAATAATACAGGAAATACCAGCAACTTCACCGGTAACCATCTCAGTAACTAGGGGATCCTCGGAGGTGAAAATGGCAGCTCTGTTCCTATTCAGGTTTCATATAAATAAATGGGGGGAGGGGAGATTGCTTCTTTAAGCGGAGGATGGAAACTGACAACTGGAAAACAAGGTGAAGTTAGCCGTGTCAACACCTCCCAAGGAACAGAAGCCACCATCTTTCCACCCGAAGGGCTCAGCAACTAGTAAAAGTGCCCACAACAGAGAGGCTTCTACCTCATTTTCCGTTAACGAAACTGGAGATGAACTCTTGCTAACAGCCTGCGTGACCGATCCTACTGTTGAATTCCGATTCCGCTTCTTCAGTGGCTTACAAGCATCCGACAGGTTGTGCATCGCTGTAAAACAGGGTTTATTTTAGCTATATGATAGTTCTTGGCAGAAGTCCTCCATAATTAGCAAACCTTCTCAAGTAAAGTGACACTTCCAGCGTTTTAGATTTTTAAGCAAACACCTGACACTGAAGCAGTTAAGTCATACTACACACAGCTGGGCTTTGTTTGCTTAACCAATTACAATGCAATGTGCTGTTGAACCCTATGTTATTCAAGGTAATAAATAAACCAGCATTCAAACATTACCAGCTTACCGGATGTTTAAGAGAACCTTACTAATTCAACCCCTTTAGTGCTAAAATGTCTTGCAGTAGAGCCTTCCTCTTTCATTCAGATCACGGCTGTGTGTAAGGATTGCGGCAGAGATTAGTCTCCGCAAGGCTAGACATCATGTGACATGGAAAGCAGAGGCTTAATATCACACCGTGATCACGCTGCCTAAAAATAATAACAATTTTCTTTTATTCCCTCAGCTAATATGCACAATTTGCCGACAATGTCAAGATCCACACCAGTTTAATCATTTACGTCCTAATCTTGAAATTAGGAAGTAAGCCGAAAAACAGTTCTACCTCACACCTAAAGATACTCCAAAAAGCAAATGTAAAAGTATATTCATCAATGTGTTGGGTCCATTACGAAGGATTGCTAAATACAAAAAAAATTAAACAGTATTTCTTGTTCGGTGGAAAAGAATCAGATGACATTACAAAAACAGAAAAATAATTTTAATTTGGGGGGAAAAAACAGACCAATTCCTCAGAAGCCATTCCCCATGTGTTTATATTTGAGTGTTTAAACTCTTTGTATTCCGATGCATCTTTGTACACTGGAAGTGACATTGATAGCTGCATTAAGAACAAAACGTGCCAGTGATAACACACAACTTAAGTCATAAGTAATAAAAATACAATAACCCCCCCAAAAAAATTTTTTTACAAAAATTAAAAAACAAGCAAAGGCTATGGACATTAAACTGTTCTGACCTTATACTGTGTACATTTTTTTTTATACATATGCTTGTCTGATTAGGAAACAAGGTTTAAGCTATTACACTGTTCACACCATTAGTGCATTTTGGTCATATGTAGAACTCCACTTTCATATAGTTAAACACCAAAACCTAGGATTTGACAGCAGATGAGAAGCACTTGGCCCACCTACCATAACCATTTTTACCACTGGTTATAAAAGCTCAGACCCCATTTGTGCTTGAGATAGCACTAGGTTGCAAACACTGTACAGAATATATGTAGGCTACTTTACCTGGCTGGCTCTTTACTGGGGCAGTTTCTCTGGCTCTACAGAGTCTCTGAGGTTTTTCGTTGCTGGCTTCCCCTTGCTACAGAAAAAAATGAAAATAGAACTATAGACTATTTTATACATTATGCAAAACATTTAGTGTAAGAACTAAATACAGAATGTCGCATCATTCCCTAGTTTTGCTTATATAAGCAGTCTGACCACGAAACATTTTATATGAATGCCTGTGTCTGTCACATGGAATTCCCTTACTCTACAGCCCATTGAAATATTCAACTTGTATTTGATTAAAGTATTTTAAAGAGACGGAGGGGGATGGGAAGAGGTTAATAAAGGAAAGATACATAAATCATTTGAACAGCGTAACACTGGTAATAAACCAGTGTTCCTTTACATACGAGTAATAAACCAGTGTTCCTTTACATACGAGTAATAAACCAGTGTTCCTTTACATACGAGTAATAAACCAGTGTTCCTTTACATACGAGTAATAAACCAGTGTTCCTTTACATACGAGTAATAAACCAGTGTTCCTTTACATACGAGTAATAAACCAGTGTTCCTTTACATACGAGTAATAAAACCAGCCTATTACTTTGCTAATTAAGTGACAGTCGATTCAAATAAGTCACGAGATGCACAACTGTCTGGTAGGAGCTTCTAAATTAGGGGTGGACGACTGCAGTCCTCAAGTGCAACCAACAGATCAGGTTTTCAGGATATCCCTGCTTCAGCACAGGTGACTCAGTCTGACAGCCACCTGTGCTGAAGCAGGGATATCCTGAAAACCTGACCTGTTGGTTGCCCTTAAGGACTGGAGTTTGCCAACCCGTTCTAAATATTCATGGCAATTCAGATATAGAGCACACAAATGTAATTTCTCTCATGTATGCATGCATTTGGAAAGGAGATACTTCTATGCCCTCTAGTGGAATACTGGAATAGTAGCAGTGATCTTGGGATGCCTACGCATGCCGTCCTCCAAGCAGGAAGTGCTGTGACGTTGGACGTCTGCTAGACAATTTGGGTGGGTGAGATCGAGTACTGTACATGGGACATAACACTGTTCAACAAGTGTGTACAAGTCATGAATTGGTCTGTGCATATGACAGGAGATTTTGACTTGACATACAAGCTATGAGGTGTCATCTACTCCGTATTTGAATCCCTCTCTGGTGGAGGAGCATGCAACATAATTATTACGTTACAGGCCACTCCTATCAGCAAAACTTTAAATGCCCTAGTAACACAATGAACTCCTTTTTTGCCTGCTTGGATTACATTCAGTTTACAAGTGCTATGAGAAGGTGTACAACCCTTAAGCAAGCCCACTTTAATTCTAAATATATATTGTAATGTTGGCATTTAGGCTATTATTTCCATTGATTTGATTTTATATACAAAAAGGTAAATTGCCCACAATGTATATTCTAGCAGGCATATAATAAAGTAATAATTATATAAGGTGTTCTGCTTTTCTTTCAAATAATTTTTCCTTAACACGCTTCAAAACATCCGGACTGAATAATAATAATTATAAAAAATGCATGGTTGTCTGCAGCCTCGATTTTGAACGTTATCAGAAGTCATCATCTCAGCTTTCAAGTCTTGAACCATATTAATTAATTTGAATAGGATTATTTAAGATGAATATCCAACACCAACCCACATATCAGCTCAAGTGTAACACTTGGCAGGCCATTTAAAACTCAAACTAGTCACCCCAAGTTACAGCGGCTATGGCTGAAACAAGACAAAAAAATATATATAGCGGGATGTATTAGCAAAATGTTATGCATGAAACCTTTATCTGGGACCTTTTTAATTGATCTTTTAATGAACACCCCAAATGTTTATAGCTTTTTACCTTCTAGTGCATAATGAGTCAAGAGGCTGGACAGATTCCAGTGGAGATTGGCAATGGCCATATAACATTTATATTGGAAAGTCTCATGTAGGAGGTTTAATCAGGAGTGTTGTCAGCAAAGAACTGCGACAAGAATAAATGTAACAGGACTGGCAGAAGACCGTTTCATAGGGGATGCAAGGTTAGTAAAAAAGTAGGGGGCTGGTTATACCGGAAAAAAAAAAAAAAAAAAAGAAGATATATAGTTTACCTTACGATTAAGGATCCTAAGTCTTTTCCTAGGAGCTTCTTGGATTTCTGTTTCTTCAGCTCGTTTGCGTGTCGTCTTTATGTGGTTTCGTTTATTTCCATGCAATCTACCTTTAGGGGGAGGGTGTGAAACTTGTATGAAAAGCCCAGGAGTAAAAGCCAAATATTTTTTTTCCCCCTCTCTTTTGTTTTAAATGTGGACAAACATTTTATGAAGAGATTATTCCTGACATTTCCCCCTCCCCCAAGAAACTAGCAATCCTTAAGTAATGTAGGTCTCCTTATACACTGTTTCAGGGACACTCACGTCCTTGCACAACAGAAGGCAGGACTTAGGCGACACTGCACACTGGAATGTACGGCTATTAATAGTGGCCTTTAATTGTTATACAACCACATGCTAAGTTTGACAAGCAATTACTGTTGATCAACACAGTGCTACCCATTTAGCTTATTAAAATAGCTTTTATTTCTACATATTTAGTTGACCAAACTGATGAGCATTCATTGGCTTCCATCCTAATTATATATTTTTGACAGCATCAAGTAAAAAATGTTTAACTGAAACCAGCTGAATAGTTACCTTAAAATGCTGTAATGGGGGTTATTTTCCACTGAAACTAAACAAGACCTCAATGAACACAAGAAATGAACACAAGAAATGAAGACTTGCATGCCCTAACATCTTTGTACGTCTATTTGATTGCAGAATGTGAATTTTCCTCCCGATACCCAACAAAGTAGCAATCCAACATTTAAAGAGCTCGATGATTACTATATTTACTCAGTGTACAAAACAGATGCAATGATTTGTTTATTATGATCACGTGATGCAATCTTTGCAAAAGATGTGCCCATACACATACCATCAAGTGTGAAGACACAATCACTGTGCTGTTATTTACGGGTGATTACAACAAGTGTGACTTAGCACAAATAAGGGGAAAATCACAATCAAAGTATTTACAAAGCTTTATATTTTTCAAACTGGGAGCTCTCAATGGGAAACTAAATTGTCCGTTACTAAAGAATAGTAGTTCTATATTTTCCCGGCTTGTAATCCCTTTGGCTTCAAAGAGGCCTGCAGCTGAAATCACAGGCCCCTTTGCAACAAGGGGTTTAACATCTAGTTTAACAAGGAATGGGGTACCATTTTATTTTTAGCTGGCAGGAAAGTGATATTGATGTGACGACTGCACGACAAAGCATGTGTATTGAAACACTTCATTTTTTGTTGTTTACATTACATGCAGTACTGTTTTCCAGTAAAAGGACAAAAATAAATCACTACTACAACTATTAGATATTAAAATTTTAGGAATCCGTTAACATGTCAACGTCTCAGAAAGAGGCCATAAAAAGGCGCAGTTTTCATGGTTATTCTGGCCCGCTAATAAAATAAAATTAGTGCACAACACAAATTTCAATTACTTCTTGATCTTGTTCTCCTCTTTGGTGACTCTTGGAGCACTTTCCGCTTATTTTTCCCGATGTTCTTCTGCGATGCACCTTGAGAGATACAGAAGTGTTTTTTGTTTGTTTGTTTTAACTGGTATCCAATTATTCCATGCCAATTTCAGTTAAAGGTAATGAGTCATTGCTCCAGTGGAGGGACAGAAGAGGAACGGTCACATTACATATTTTTTCTTAGTTACATCCTTTTGCCATTTGCTTTTTCCTCATCTGTACCAATGCCAATAACAGCGGTTGAAGAAGCATACTATAACCACACGAAATATAAACCTGTACTCCAGTTGGAACAGCTGCACTGTAAAAGCGGCAGCTTAGACATCTTTTGTATTATACAGGAGCATCGGTGCACACCTTTGTCCAACATGTTCTACTTAAACATTGGAGAGCCAAAAACAGATTGGTGGACCTCTCCATAAAGCAACGGACCCCGCTTTAATGGCTTTGAAACGCTGGGAAATAAACCTGTTACATAGAAATGAACTTGTGTCGGTTATTGCTAACACATTGTGGGATACCTGCGTGTTGGCACTTGACAACACATTGTAACCTCTAATACGCAGCATTGTGGTAAGAGGCAGAAGTATAGAACATTTAGGGGGAAATGGATATCAATGGCCACTAATGCGGGATTACGCAGCACACCAAGGCTGATGAATCGGGGCGTTAATCTTTCATACTGCAAGCAGATACCACCCTTAACGATTGGAACAACTTCTATATAATTGTCACATCACATCATCGGTTTTCAACCTTCTCTGCCAGTGCACCTCCGCAATTACATGTTTTGGGGATAACCAAATCAATCGCACATACAGTACACATGTAAGACAAGTGCATACATGTGTCCCTGGTAGTTCCTTGGTTTTCCTAAAGCCTGGCGAACATCCCTTGAGGAGAGGATCCAGAAACACTGCATTAGGTTACCTTTACAGCTTTGTATTTCAGCCCAAAATTGACGGCGCTCCTTCTAGTACGGAGTTTCCCCCTCTATGAAACCCATTAAAGCAAGAAGAACAAATCTAAAATCATTCTATACACCGTCTAACAATGCGCAAATTAAAATAGAGAAACGTACAGCATTTTACACTGGATATTTTGCTTTGAAAAGACAGTCACCGCATGGCATACCATCCAACTTTACTGCTAAAATGGTTCTAGTTAGTCAATAGTTGATTTCCCTTTTGAGGTAAAACGAGTGCTACACACAGTGCTTTTTGAAGAGGATGGCTTTTCTTGTTAGTAAAAATTGATTTATTCTGCGCCTGTGCCATATGAAGACAGGGCATCGAGACCACAGCTACCATAGGCTGGACAAGTACAAGAAAGTAGCAAATACGGGCTAACTAATTAAAGGGGGATTAGTAGAAACGCAAGTGATTTTTTTTTTCCTTTTTTTTTTTCAGTTTTAAACAACCAAGATAGATATTAAAATCCCTTAGAGTACAGTGCAGTTTCATGTTTACCAGAATCTTCTTCAGGTTTGGGAGAGGAGACAATAGCAAACTTTGTGTTATAGCGAGCTTTTTGTTTATCACTGAGCATATTCCACTGCGATTCAAGCAATTCTTCTATTTCTTCACCTGAGGCATCCGGGTGTTCATTTTTTACCTATGAAAACAAGTGTTAAGATTCTCAAAATAGCCGCTTTCATTTTTATTAAAAAAAATAGAAATAAATAAAAAAAACGCAAGCCTAGTAACACAGGATAACACCCAGCCTCTCTAAAAACATTTATATTCTGACGCCAGGATAATGTTGTTTCGAAGATGTACTGGAACTCGTCTGCGGAAATGTGCATTGTTTTTCTAAATCCCTTTCACTTTCCAATCTCTGGCACCTTACATTGTTGTGAATTAATCTAGTTCTCACACTTATGAAAATGGAGCTTATTGACCTTTTTCCAGATCCACTTTAAATTTCAACTTTTATCTCCACGGCATAAGAATTGTTTTAGTCAGGTAAGCTGCTCAAAGCTAATCAGCTATTTGCTATTTACTTTAAGTTACTCAGAACATCCCCAAAGCGGAAAAACGTAACAGCTTCGAAATTATGAAAGAAAATTAAAAGAAGCATAAGAAAAGCGACTAGATGCCAAGTGCTTCGCGCCAAATGTAAAACATCTCCAAGCACAGACATCCTTCAGCTTTCTTACCCTCTAGGATCCTAAACAAAAACAGGCATGGAGATCAATAGGTGCTACACAAAATAAGCCAATAATGCAAATCCAATAGAATGTTTTAAGTACCATTATGTTACCGGACTGCATAGTCCTTTTCTTCTTGCATGAATATTACATTTCTTATGTTGTTCCCATTGGCACATAACAGGTTTCATAAAAATTATTGGCAGCTCTAAATAGGTTCTGAATTTTCTTCACATAACATCTCATTCTAGAACGATTCCCATTATTGCTAAAACACGCATTTTAAGTGCTTAATGTTTACATTTGTAAGATACAAACCTCATGTTTATGTTTCTGACGAAATACCAGAAACTGGTTCATTGCTTCTACCTTCCTGCTCCTTGGGGTATGTGCTCCGGATTTCTTTTTGATTATGGGGGATGCCATTCCACCTCTTGACTCTGTACTTTCTGAAACTTTTGGAGTAGTGGGTTTCGCATCAGGAGAGTCGGCCTCTTGACAGTTGGTAGCTGGCAGCCTGGACACCCTTCTTCTCTTGCTAGGTATGGCATCGTCTTTCTTGGGGGTCTCGGATGTCGCGTCCAGAGACTTATTTGCCTTCCCGAATGGCTCCATTGGCAAACCTGCTTCTTCTGCTACTTTGGGATTAAGATGAGGACGGTCTTTAATATAAATGAAGGTAAATTTGCTCTTTCGTTCCTCTGTTGTCATGCTTACAGCGTCTTTAGCTTGCTGCATACCGATGTCCCACTGAGTTCGGATTTTCCCTACTATTGGTTTTAAAAGCTGGGGGCAAAGAAAAAAAAAAAGGGGGATGGGGGGGGGTCAAAAGTTTTCAAATGTTCTGCACATTTACATACCAGCTAAGATTTATGTATACAACATGTTTTAAAAAAAAAAAAAAACCTTCAAAGCATCACTAACTAGAACCTTTTTGTCTCAAACTGTCCATCTGCCATAGGATCTTCTCCTTACTTGGTTGTAAAGTACACAAACGTTGGACATCTTTGCTCTTGTGTACTATAATTTTTCCTAGACTATTTTTGTAATGTATTTTCGCTATAAAATAAACATTTCAACATTGGTATACACTACATTACTCGCCAACATTGTAAAATGTTAGGAAATGTACACACACACACACACACACACGGAGCTAACAAGCATCATGCAGTCTATACCAATGATAAATTCCGTCCAATCTTGGAATGGAGACGATCTCGCTTGCCGTGCAATTGTCGCAAGCTTTCTTCCCATCTTTTTGCCTATGGCCCAAAATATACCACGTACATAGGAAATAGTTATGTTTTATATTTAAATTGTCATTTTTTTGTGCTTGAGGCACAGGGAGATCTTAATTTGCTGAGGTTACAAGGATGTATGTATTTATATAGCGCTATTAATGTACATAGCACTTCACAGTAGTAATACACGCGACAATCATTAATAAATAACAGATCATGGGAATAAGTGCTTCAGACGTAAAAGTAACATTTAGGAAAAGGAATCCCTGCTCCGAAGAACTTACAATCTAATTGTTAGGAGGAACATACAGATACAGTAGAATTACGGCATACTGGTAAGTGCGTCTGCAAGGGACCAAGCTTTCTTTATCAGGTGTATAGTATTAGCCAAGGAGCTACTCATATGCTTCGTTAAGCAGGTGTGTTTTAAGGTGGATAGAGAGGGTGCTAGTCGGGTATTGAGTGGAAGGGCATTCCAGAGGTGTGGGGCAGTCAGTGAGAAAGGTTTATGGTGGGAGAGGACTTTAGATACAAAGGGGGTAGAGAGAAGACATCCTTGAGCAGAACTCAAGAGATGGGATGTGCATAGCGAGAAATTAGGGCCAAGATGTAAGGAGGGGCAGAAGAGTGTAAAGCTTTAAAAGTGAGGAGAATGGAGTGTGCGATATGGGATTTGATAGGAAGTCAGGAGAGTGATTTCAGCAGGGGAGGCGCTGAGACAGATTTAGGAAAGTGTAGAGTAATTCTGGCAGCAGTGTTTAAGATAGATTGTAGGGGAGACAGGTATGAGGCAGGAAGGCCGGAAAGCAGGTTACAGTAATCGAGACGGGAGAGAATCAGGGCTTGTGTCAGTTTTAGCAGTCGAACAGAGAAAGAGACGTAACTTTGTAATATTGCGGAGGAAAAGCGACAGTTTTTAGTTACGTTTTGAAGGTGAAAGGAGAAAGGGAGAGCGGAGTCGAGTGTGACCCCTAGGCAGCGTGCTGGCGCTACTGGGTGTATGACTGAACTTCCAACAGTAATGTGGACGGAGGTAGTGGAGCCAGGTTTGGGAGGAAGTATGAGGAGCTCTGATTTTGCAAAGTTAAAGTTTAAGTCGGCAGAGGGCCATCCAGGATATCGCAGAGACACATTCAGAAACTTTGGTCTGTACAGCAGGTGTAAGATCAGAACCTGACAGAAGGAAGTAGTCCCATGAATCAATTGATGATAAGAAATGAGATCCAGTCCACAATGTCCCGTTCTTTTAGATTGAGACTTGTCTGGAAATACAAATAAAACAACCATTGCGCAGTACCCTATGGTCAGTGTTACACACCCCCACCGTTGCTATCTACTTACTTAAAAATAGATAAAAATGGGCCTCAAAAGGTTTCTTTACTCTCCTCACGGATGGCTCCAACTGATTCCTGCTACTGGTGACAAGATCCTTACTTCCAGCATCAGCAACACCATAGACCGAGTGGGAACAGAAATGGGCACCAATAGTGTAATACTATAAACATTTATTACTAAAAATAACAGGCTTAAAAACATGCACTCACATGCCGTAATGCCCTATGCGTGTCCTACAACGTGCCGTCCGCTTACATGGGAGGATGCCGAGGGATTGCAGGAGGAGGCTGGAGTCGGCGTAGATCCCTGTTTCGTGGCCGCGACTCGGAGCGCCTGGTCCCTCCTCCGATGACGTGCCCCGCCAATCAACCTCTTCTCCTCACACAGGGTCTGCACGTAGCGGCACGTCTTGCAAGCTCCACCCTACGCGCGTTTCGTGACTCTGACGTCACTTCTTCAGAGGTAATGGAGCTGTGGGGGCACTGGAGGTAATTTATACCTTTGTGCATAGCTGCCGAGGGATTCCCATTGGATAATTGTCCTCATTGGGAACTCCTACTAATTGTCCACTTGTAAACTGATGGCGGGCAATTTGTGTATAACAGGTTTAACCACTTCATGCCTGGACAGCAATAAACACTAGATACATACACTTTGGCATGCTGTGGAATATCTTAAAAAAGACAGTATTGATACATCCTAATGCCAATACATCTATTAAAAATACATGAATAAAACTCTAATTGCATATGGAAATAAGAATAAAAAGTAACTAGCAACCTTGTGGCTTCTTATTTTTAATTTGCAAGATAGCTGTTACGCTAGCTCCCTGCCAATGTCAGCATAGAGGACCCAGAGGTGGAAAGAGAATACTTTAGATACAAGAATCAGATAACCTGGTTAGGTAATAATCAACATCAGCAGTATACAGACCTAACTATCCCTCAGGAATGCTGCCAGGTCAAATTCAATGTTAAGTCCTCTCGGGGTCATGGTTTTGAGGGTATATATCCAGTAGCTTTCGCGTCTGGATATAAGATTTATTTTATCACCCCCCCTCCAATTCTGCTTGGGACATTCAATCCCTTTGCAGATTAACCCTTCAGGATTTTGTCCATGCTTACTTTTAAAGTGACTGGAGACACTATGTGTCTCCAGACCCCTTTTAATGTTGTAAACATGTTCCGCAAGACGTCGTTTTAATGGTCTACCTGTTCGCCCTACATATTGTAGTCCACATGGGCACTCTAACAGGTAGACCACAAAAGGAGTCTTGCAGGAGATGAATGACTTAATGGGAAATTTGATCCCTGTGACATTCGATTGAAATTGCTTACATTTGGAGCTGTACCCACAGCCGATACATTTATCACATGTGAAAAATCCATCCAATTCCTTTAGCCATGTTGTATTTTGTGCTTTCATGGAATTGAACGGACAGCTCGGGGATACTTGGAGTTTTAAATTATCGGCTTTTTTAAAAACTATCTGAGGGTGTTTGGGTAATATTGATTTAAGGATTGTATCGCCCTGTAGGATGCCCCAATGTTTCCTGATTATTGGTGTTATTTTATTTGACATCCCATTATATTTGGTAATGAAGGGAATAAACTCTACACCGTCTGTTTGTTTCGATCTCTTATTGTCCATACAGATAAGGTCATCTCTATTGATACTTTTTACAGTCTCTAAGGCCCTCAAAACCATATTAGGATTATATTCTCTCTGGATAAATTTATCCTTAAGGTCATTGGCCTGCATCTCAAAAATATCCGGTTGAGAGCAATTCCTTTTTGTTCTTAGGAACTGGCCCTTGGGAATATTATTAATCCATCTATGGTTGTGATGGCTAGATGCCAGAAGATACGTATTAGCATCTACCTTTTTATAAAAGGTCTTAGTCTCAATGGACCCTCTCTCAATGAACAATGTGAGATCTAAAAAGTCTATACTTGATGGGCTGGTGTTAAATGTGAATTTTAAATTCATATTGTTGTTGTTCAAATATGTTTTGAACTTCCCAAGTTCTTCAGTGCCTCCACCCCAGATACATAGCACGTCATCTATATAGCGTTTCCATAGTACAAGGTTTGCCCCGAATGGGCCGCCGGATTGGATATATTCCTCCCACATGCCCATAAAAATGTTGGCATAACTGGGGGCGAACCTTGTACCCATGGCAGTGCCACATATCTGGAGGAAGAAGCTGTTGTCATAACTGAAATAATTATGCGTAAGTATATAACGTATCCCCTCTTGTATGAATTCTCTGAATCCCTGTTCAAGACTGTCATCTTGGTTTAACACCCTTCTAATTGCTCTGATACCTAAGTCGTGATTTATGACGGTATACAGAGACGTCACGTCACACGTGACCCAAATGTAATGATCTTCCCATTTCAGGTCCCTAACCAAATTCAATACGTGTGTGGTGTCTCTTAGGAATGACGGGATTTTGGGGACATATTTCAGCAGAGTGGAGTCAATAAACTGAGACAAATTGGATGTCAGTGATTTTATCCCCGATATAATGGGGCGTCCAGGGGGATTCCAAAGATCTTTGTGAATCTCTGGAATAAAATAGAAAATTGGAGTCCTTGGCTGTGATACATCCAAGAATTCCAATTCACTTTTGGAAATATTCAAAAGTGAATTGGAATTCTTGGATGTATCACAGCCAAGGATTCCAATTTTCTATTTTATTCCAAAGATTCACAAAGATCTTTGGAATCCCCCTGGACGCCCCATTATATCGGGGATAAAATCACTGACATCCAATTTGTCTCAGTTTATTGACTCCACTCTGCAGAAATATGTCCCCAAAATCCCGTCATTCCTAAGAGACACCACACACGTATTGAATTTGGTTAGGGACCTGAAATGGGAAGATCATTACATTTGGGTCACGTGTGACGTGACGTCTCTGTATACCGTCATAAATCACGACTTAGGTATCAGAGCAATTAGAAGGGTGTTAAACCAAGATGACAGTCTTGAACAGGGATTCAGAGAATTCATACTAGAGGGGATACGTTATATACTTACGCATAATTATTTCAGTTATGACAACAGCTTCTTCCTCCAGATATGTGGCACTGCCATGGGTACAAGGTTCGCCGACAGTTATGCCAACATTTTTATGGGCATGTGGGAGGAGGAATATATCCAATCCGGCGGCCCATTCGGGGCGAACCTTGTACTATGGAAACGCTATATAGATGACGTGCTATGTATCTGGGGTGGAGGCACTGAAGAACTTGGGAAGTTCAAAACATATTTGAACAAAAACAATATGAATTTAAAATTCACATTTAACACCAGCCCATCAAGTATAGACTTTTTAGATCTCACATTGTTCATTGAGACTAAGACCTTTTATAAAAAGGTAGATGCTAATATGTATCTTCTGGCATCTAGCCATCACAACCATAGATGGATTAATAATATTCCCAAGGGCCAGTTCCTAAGAACAAAAAGGAATTGCTCTCAACCGGAGATTTTTGAGATGCAGGCCAATGACCTTAAGGATAAATTTATCCAGAGAGAATATAATCCTAATATGGTTGTGAGGGCCTTAGAGACTGTAAAAAGTATCAATAGAGATGACCTTATCTGTATGGACAATAAGAGATCAAAACAAACAGATGGTGTAGAGTTTATTCCCTTCATTACCAAATATAATGGGATGTCAAATAAAATAACACCAATAATCAGGAAACATTGGGGCATCCTACAGGGCGATACAATCCTTAAATCAATATTACCCAAACACCCTCAGATAGTTTTTAAAAAAGCCGATAATTTAAAACTCCAAGTATCCCCAAGCTGTCCGTTCAATTCCATGAAAGCACAAAATACAACATGGCTAAAGGAATTGGATTTATTTTTCACATGTGATAAATGTATCGGCTGTGGGTACAGCTCCAAATGTAAGCAATTTCAATCGAATGTCACGGGGATCAAATTTCCCATTAAGTCATTCATCTCCTGCAAGACTCCTTTTGTGGTCTACCTGTTAGTGCCCATGTGGACTACAATATGTAGGGCGAACAGGTAGACCATTAAAACGACGTCTTGCGGAACATGTTTACAACATTAAAAGGGGTCTGGAGACACAGTGTCTCCAGTCACTTTAAAAGTAAGCATGGACAAAATCCTGAAGGGTTAATCTGCAAAGGGATTGAATGTCCCAAGCAGAATTGGAGGGGGGGTGATAAAATAAATCTTATATCCAGACGCGAAAGCTACTGGATATATACCCTCAAAACCATGACCCCGAGAGGACTTAACATTGAATTTGACCTGGCAGCATTCCTGAGGGATAGTTAGGTCTGTATACTGCTGATGTTGATTATTACCTAACCAGGTTATCTGATTCTTGTATCTAAAGTATTCTCTTTCCACCTCTGGGTCCTCTATGCTGACATTGGCAGGGAGCTAGCGTAACAGCTATCTTGCAAATTAAAAATAAGAAGCCACAAGGTTGCTAGTTACTTTTTATTCTTATTTCCATATGCAATTAGAGTTTTATTCATGTATTTTTAATAGATGTATTGGCATTAGGATGTATCAATACTGTCTTTTTTAAGATATTCCACAGCATGCCAAAGTGTATGTATCTAGTGTTTATTGCTGTCCAGGCATGAAGTGGTTAAACCTGTTATACACAAATTGCCCGCCATCAGTTTACAAGTGGACAATTAGTAGGAGTTCCCAATGAAGACAATTATCCAATGGGAATCCCTCGGCAGCTATGCACAAAGGTATAAATTACCTCCAGTGCCCCCACAGCTCCATTACCCCTGAAGAAGTGACGTCAGAGTCACGAAACGCGCGTAGGGTGGAGCTTGCAAGACGTGCCGCTACGTGCAGACCCTGTGTGAAGAGAAGAGGTTGATTGGCGGGGAACGTCATCGGAGGAGGGACCAGGCGCTCCGAGTCGCGGCCACGAAACGGGGATCTACGCCGACTCCAGCCTCCTCCTGCAATCCCTCGGCATCCTCCCATGTAAGCGGACGGCACGTTGTAGGACACGCATAGGGCATTACGGCATGTGAGTGCATGTTTTTAAGCCTGTTATTTTTAGTAATAAATGTTTATAGTATTACACTATTGGTGCCCATTTCTGTTCCCACTCGGTCTATGGTGTTGCTGATGCTGGAAGTAAGGATCTTGTCACCAGTAGCAGGAATCAGTTGGAGCCATCCGTGAGGAGAGTAAAGAAACCTTTTGAGGCCCATTTTTATCTATTTTTAAGTAAGTAGATAGCAACGGTGGGGGGGTGTAACACTGACCATAGGGTACTGCGCAATGGTTGTTTTATTTGTATTTCCAGACAAGTCTCAATCTAAAAGAACGGGACATTGTGGACTGTGGATCTCATTTCTTATCATCAATTGATTCATGGGACTACTTCCTTCTGTCAGGTTTTATATCTGTTAGTGCGCCAGGGAATCACTGTTTGTACTGTATGTATTTGTGCTTTTTGTCTTTTTGTTCATGCTCTGTATACATGCCTTGTGGATAGGTTTGTTTTATTCCTGAGGCAGCTATTCCCCAATCTACTAAAATAGTTTGTGAGGGATCACTATTAGGGTTTCCCATATAGGGGATCCTCTTCTGTTTGTGGAGCACCTGTTTATTTTAATTAGTATATAGGTCTAGGGTTTTTAGGTTTGAGCGCTGATTATATGCTTTTAGTTTAAATTCTTTCACCACAGGTGTAAGATCAGGGGTTAAAAAATAAATGTGTCGTCAGCACAGAGGTGATATTTGAACCCAAGAGATGTGATTAGGTCACAGAGAAAGTGTACATAGAGAAAAAAAAAAGAGGAGAGGTCCAAGGACAGAGCCCTTGGGGTAAGCTACAGATGTCGATAGAGGAGGTGGAAGTGGTTTTGGCAGAAGAGATGCTGAAAGTGCAATGGGAGAGGTAAGAGGAGATCCAGGATAGAGCTTTGTTACGAAAGCCTGGAGTATGACGAATGTGAAGGAGAAGAGGGTGGTCGACGGTATCAAATGCTGCAGAGAGGTCGAGTAGTATGAGCAGAGTTGATAGTTGACACTGTGCTTTGAACTGGGATCACCCGCTACATTATGTTCTTGGCTGATGTAGCTCAGTGGTAAACTGTGCACTTGTAAAATCACCAACTTCAAATAGAAGAAATTCATATTTTCTACTGACCAGAGGGTCCCGGAGCCAGAACTTGGGATGCCCCTGGAAGAGGTCTAAAGTGTTAGAGAGTAATAAAGCTGGGTGCCAAGTCAAAAAAGAAACTGGTCAAAAACCAAATAAATAAAAAAGTTCTCTTGCGATATAACCAATATATCATACAGAGATATCACTTTGTTGGCAGGGTCAAGTGTTCAGGGTGGAAAAAACAGCCAGTGTAATACATTTGTGGCAATGCCACTGTTACCATAACTTTGGGTGTTTTTCTTTGAATAATGGAGCTATGAGTTACATTGTTATAGTCATTCATAAGGACAGGCTCGTGGGGATAAGATAAATGAAAGCTGTGCACCTTGATTTTTTCGGCTTTGGTTGGCGCTTGTTTAGCACTTTCCTGGCAAAGCTGATCATATTCCTGTTCTCCTTTGAATGGGACCAAACTCTTCTCAAATATCCAAGCTCTTTCGGGAGCATTGCCAAAAAACTGTACGTGATATTGACGAACACTCCTCCTTTGCCCTGAAAAAGAAAGCCATATACAACAGGTTTGAGATTTAACAATTATTCATAGAAAAAACAATTTCAACCCATTAAGCATCCAATTACAACTCGCTGTCAGTCTTTGCAGTCACCACAACCTATGGCAACCATCTTATTCTCACTGGTGGGACCAACTTAAATGGGCAGTAGAAATGGAAGGAAATACAAAATGCATATGACTGTAAATTCATGGGCCTTTAAATGACAACATTTACTACTTTACAGGGAATATTCGGTGTTTAAATTGCTACGTTTTCAGCATGTACCTTTGGACCCAAGTAGACACACCAAAATAAACAAAATCGAAAGGGTGTTCCCTTAAATACAGTAAAAGGTTAAACAAAACCCTGATCTTTTGATGTAGATAACACACAGCGCAAGCCAAACCTACCCTTTATCTTAGTGTGGCTATATAGGACGGGGTCAGAGGTCACCATACATGGCCACCATGGATAACCAGAGACTTTGGACCACACCATGTCTCCGATGGAGTGCTTAAATGAAGAGTCCTCATCTTTGATCTCTGATGTCTCTGAATCAGAAAGAGACTTAGAAGAAAAAGAAAAAAAAATGTAATATATAAATACATGTATGAATACATTCTGTAAACTGCACATGAACATAGAGATGGGCAAATGTGCCGACATTCCACTCGCTCATTTTCCCCCTTCACATTTGTGTAAACATTTAAACATTCTTGAATATTTTAATTTATTTGTGAATATTCAATTGTCAAAAACTTAACCCTGTGTGCTTCCCCCCCCAATTTTTTTTAATATTCATTTCACACATTTTTAAAATTTAATTTCTTTTCAACTTTTGTATATTCCTCAATGTAGTAACTTTCTTTTTGCTAAATATTCCAATAGTCGCCGATTGTCAACTATAACAATTTTTTTTAAATGTTTTTTTTTTCTTCAAACGTCAACGAATTTGCAAATATCTGAAAACACAAAAACCATTTCCGCCAATATAAATTTGAGTGAATACTTTGCCAACGTCTAAACAATCGCGTGCAACGGGGCGATGGACAAAATGTTGCGAATGTAAATTAGAAATGTTTAAATAGTTTGGATACCAACATACAGAATTTAAACTGAGCGCCGTATATTTCTGATCTGTGCCTTCTAGTCGCTTAAATGTTTTAGAAGTCGGCAAATAAAGCAGCAGCCATTGATTGTTCCTTGCTACGTGGGGCAGTTTCACTCTATTGCACCTACTGGACGGACGTTAAGTAACTTACGAACGGTGTAACAGGTCTTTAAGGGTCAGATTGCCCTTTCACATCCAACTAGTGCAGAGTAAATGAGAACTTCTGTATTAGACGATATTTTATTTATTTGGATTAATTTATATTGTTATATCAATTGTTACTCCAAATAAAAAAAGGTATCACCTAATACTGAAGTACTCATTCACTCTGCACTATCGCATCTGGACTAACACGGCTATTTCTATTTCATTCACATCGACCTGGCGAATATTGTTCTTCCAAAATTAACAAAACAGTATTTTTTTTTTTGGTCTTTTTTTATTAAATTCACTAAGCGCTGGTCAACAATGGCACTATGGTAAGCCAACATCAGCAGCACAGAGCGAGTGGCTATAACGGGCGATTTGGCCAGATGCTTTTTGCTCCTCACCTACATGCATGTAAATAAATATAAACGTGAGTATAAAGTGCGTGCGTGCATAATATGCGTGTGACACCCACAGCGATTGATCTAAAACGTTAACAGAGCTTGAGAAAATCAAACAAAGTTAACGGGGGGGTGGGAGGGAGAGAACCTGTTTTGTATTACACATTCATGTAATTTGCATTTTTAAAACAAATACTGGTTCTGGCTCTTCAATGTAATTTGCCATGCAAAGTAGCCTAATCTGCAGGAAGCCTAAAATGATTAAATCCTGTTAGAAATGTTCTCTAGTGGCTTTACCACCAAGGTAAATCCCCAAATGACGTTATCCAGTACAAAACACCCTTCTTTCTGGAAGATGGATCTTCCACGCAAGAGAGATGCAATTAGGATATATTTGTAGCACAGGAGGGGAGCATGACACATACACGGAGGGCGAGGTTTGCCAGAAATGTTAATATTCCTAGAATAAAGTTAGGTTTTCAATCCTATAAATAAAAATCATACCCTTTATTCTACTGCCAAGACCTGCAGCACATCGCAAATTCTAGTGTGCTGAATTTCCCACTAACCACTAGAGGTCACTAAATACTTCACTACTAAAGCTCTCAATTAATACTTCACAGGCACAAAATGGAGTTCTCTTTTAAAGATAGATACACGCACACAAAAACGTTTCCAACGCGTTTCATCCCGTGATGTTTGTTGCCCCTCTGCCCTTCCATGTACATAAACAGTGAGCTTGGTGTGGCCAGCAATAAACTTAAAAAGCACACATATATACAAGTGTGTGCGTTTGTTTGATATAAACCTCATTAAAGCGTTCCTTTCACTTTTTCATGCTGTTAGGTCTCATCTTATATTTTCTAGGCATATACAAGACCGTTTTGCAACCATTTTGTGGGATGTCACTGGTAACTAAGACGCCCATCCAACGCACAGGGCATATGGCCTGCTATTCACCACGACAAAGAGGAGAGTGTCTACAGAAAATGAAGACTAGTTTCTCAGCACAGAAACAGTGTGTGTGTACAAGTGAATTTATTTGCTATATGGTGGATGTTTCTTGTCGCCTTTTTAACCCACCATAATTTAAAATGTGTACGATAGATTAAAGTGTATGATAGATATAGATATATATCTATATAAAAACACAGATCTTGACAGGCCGTATGGCCTCTTTCATAAATATTTTCTAACAAACACACAGTTTATTGTATTATCTTATGGCTTTAGAGGACCCTTCATCACAAGGATATAGATATATATATCTATATCTATATATATCTTAATATATAAAATCGAATGGTTAGTGAGGTTAGTGCTATCTGCAGTGAATCTGATTGGTCCGTGACTCATTGGCCAAGAGGTACGCCCCACTGTGACATCACCTCCTTCACTCTCACACACTTGCAGTCACACCACACGCCCAGAACCTCTGAGGACTCCTTGGTAAGTTGACATATCACACTGTCACCCCCCACACTCACACACAACCCTGTACACACAGTCACCCCCTCACACTCACACACTCAGTGTCACACAACACTGTACACACACTCACACTCAACCCTGTACACTCACACTCAACCCTGTACACACACACACACACACACACACTGTCACCCCTGTGTACACACACATTCACACTCACCCCTGTCAAACAACAACCTGTACACACACACTGTCAGCCCTGTGTACACACACACACTGTCAGGCCGGTGTACACACACACACTCATCTCTTTTCATCCCGCTCTCTGGCCACATGCCCGTCTAAAGCGCTCATATATGCCCGCCGCCGCGCACATTACACCGCCCGCACGCGTCCATTACCTTTATTGTCCCTGTGCACATCATCTCTTGCCGCCGCGCACATTACACCGCCCGCACGCGTCCATTACCTTTATTGTCCCTGTGCACACGCGCGCACATTACACCCCCTCCGCTCACCTCTCCCGGCGCTACCCTCATCTCCATCCGCGGCGGGGGAACAGGCAGCGGACCCCCTTCCTCCCTCGCGGCGCCTCATCTCCATCCCCGGCGGGGGAATAGGCAGCGGACCCCCTTCCTCCCTCGCGGCGCCTAAGATGGCGGCGCAACCGGAAGGACACCCTTCTTCCCTCGCTGCGCCGAGTGAGAAGATGGCGGCAGCCGGAAGTAGAGGTAGGTGTCGCGTGTGTGTCGCTCTAGGTGACGTATGTGTGTGTATGTCACTGTGTGTCTGTGACTGTGTGTGTGTGTGTGCCACTGTGTGTCGCCCCCCCTGCCTTTCATGACTCCCCCCCCGCCTTTCACGCCCCCCCCCCCTGCCTTTCACGCCCCCCCCTGCCTTTCACGCCCCCCCTGCCTTTCACGCCCCCCCCCTGCCTTTCACGCACCCCCCCTGCCTTTCACGCACCCCCCCTGCCTTTCACACCCCCCCTCACGGCCTCCGGGCAACGCCGGGTCTCTCAGCTAGTATATATATATATATATATATATAACCCCCTTAATCCCACATCATTTTTAGGTGGGATAAGAGGGTATTAAAAGACAGGGGTCATTTAAAGGGAGAAAACCATACTATTTTTTTAGCTCTAGGTGCCAGATATTACAAAATTTCGTTACCGGTGTTTCCTGGGGGTGGTTTAATTGGGCGTTCAATACGCAACCACAAGCATGGACATTGCGGCTTCTTATTAACCCGCAGGATTTGGTGGCCATTTGTTTCCCCTGAAGCGAGCAGGGACACTGGCAAGTTTCTCATAACAGTTGGGTCCTTCGAGCTTAAAGTAACGTCTTTTTGTTTAGGACACCCCCCCACAACAAACAAATTGGGGCTACGGTAAATTGTCAGCATTGATGAACAGTACAGACTGTATATCTGTTTGCTACTGTACCAGCCATGGAATTAAATGTTCCAGGTCCTCCTACTGTTACAATTTGTTATGTTGTGGATGAAAATTGTTTAACTGTTCCAGGAATTGCTTTAAAAATAAAATGTTTTGAATGCAAGTCGGACCTGATTTAGTGTGCAGAAAATGCAAGATCATCGCCCAGAACAGCACCACCAAAGCAACAATCAGGGCGGTCACATCTGTACATACTGCAGGGGTGGGAAAAACGCAAGTGCAAAGCATGTCTGGGAGCGCTGAGGGAAAGGGGCTAGGTGGCGAGGAGTTTCAGAGCCCCTGGACCATGTCCCTCAAATTAAACTTGTGGAGAGGTGATGGATGTGCAAGGTGAAGCGCTCAGGGTGCATAGTGTGGCTGGGGGCAGGGAGGAGTTGTGTCAGTCATAGATACACACAATTTTTGCCCATCCAATGGCTACTGCGGCTGTTCCCCTAAATCTGTTGTAGGCTCAAAGAAAGCAATGGGTACTGGAAATACAGGAACACTATGTTTTGTCCATTGTAAATATAAAAAGCTATTAACCACATAAGATGGCAATTAAAAT
This sequence comes from Ascaphus truei, assembly GCF_040206685.1. Taxonomy (NCBI): domain Eukaryota; kingdom Metazoa; phylum Chordata; class Amphibia; order Anura; family Ascaphidae; genus Ascaphus; species Ascaphus truei. Next base: position 513,589,036 of record NC_134483.1, read on the forward strand.
TATATTTTACTAGGACAAACATATTCTAGCCAATGAGCCCTATGGGAGTGTATGCTTCTAAATTAAAATCAGTCAAACGTTTAATAAAAAAAAAAAAAGTAGGTGACGGAACTAAATAATTAACCCTTATTGCTTTAAAGCTGCACTATGAAGAATAGCCCAAGAGGAGAGGTTTGTTAGAATATCTAGGATTCCTTCTCAGGAGAACCTTTGATTTGTGACCATATAGAGTGCGCAGTGGGGACACCGTTGTGGAGCATTTCCATAACATCACGAGGCTTTCCCAGTGACAGCTGAACTGTGAAGTTCAGGGGTAGTAAAAAGAGAAGAAGAAAAATATGCCCTAAAGGTTTAGAAAAAGCACACAAAAAGAGCCATTTTAAACAGGGTATTAATAATGCTCTTTTAAAGACCTGTGCGGGAGCTCAAATTACACACACTGTGCAGTATTCTATTTTCCAGACTTGTAAATCTGATTGGCTGGCCAACACACAGAATCTGGTTGGCTACAGCTGGAAACACCAACCAGAAGAGTCTGAAAATGGATTCAAACTAAAACCAAATTGGCGTGTCAGTAAAATTAAAATAAAGGTGGAGCGCAAAATAAAACTGATGGGGTTGGAGAGGAGGGGTGGGTAGAAACCACCCTCTGGGAGGTGAATTCTGGTACCTGCGACAGTGGCCACAGTGCAAGTGAACTCTGCCTGGATACGGGAGCGCCACGGGAACAACTCGGGAGACCAGGGAAGCCTCCCCAGCGAAATGCCGCTTCCTAGATTTATAGCCAGTTTGGCTAATCCCAGGAGCAGGTTGACTAGGAGGTTCCTGGCTCTATTGTTCCGAGACACGGGGCTCCAAAAGAGAAAAAAGGTGCGGGGGGAAAAGGCAACCAGAACTACAAAAAGGAGGCCCCTTATGAGTGACAAGAGGGGCTGCAGTCTGCGGCTGGGGAAGGATCTCTCCCGTGCTCGATAGAACATTACTATTTTTCAATAATCCGCGTGGGATCCTGGTGATACCCTTAATGGCACTGGAAGTTATCAGAGGCTGGAATTCAGATTCTGCAGGAACAGCACACACTTTCGTTGTTGTCAAACACTGTTTGTGGGTGGGTGCCACCAAGGAACACAAATAAAAAGGAAGAGGGAGAAATCTTTATATTATCACTGCAACAAACCTGCAGAAAGATTATCTGCTCACATTTGGCACCTTACATCCTTTTTTAATTAAAGTGCTGTAAGAGACACCACAATTTCCCAATGTCCTCTTGAAAAAAATAACAATTGTACGCTACTGGAAAACATAAAATGGTTGCGATATTTATTTATTTATTTTTTAACCAGACGGTTGTCATGATTGGTTTGTAAAGTAATGTACCAGATTGCAATGTCGTAATACATTGAGGTTCCTTGTTAGCACCAGCCTCTACTTCTTTGGGAAAAAAGAAATAGTTCAATTATCTTAATTTCTCACCTGGTGTTTCAGAATAGCTAGTAATGGAACTCAATGCACTTAATCGCTTGCCAACGCTAGCAGAGAGGCCCCCTGAGGTTTTCCAGGGTTTGCACGATTGCTGAAGCCAATAGGAGGATTAGGACATCTGACCCGGAGGCATTGCTTCATTCCAACATTCCTCTTAAAAACACCAAAGTTACAGTCTCTGTCACCCCCAAGAACTAAAGTGAACTAATACCAGTGCCATGTTTAACCATTGCAATGCTGGAACCCCAGTGCCAAACTTCTAGGATAGCAACTCTGTGACGGCAATCATGTGGTTATGGCACATCCATCAATGACAGATCTGTTTGGATCAGGTTCAGCACTCCGAGAGGAGTGAATGCAATCAACCCTCGAAAACGAACATCGGCCATAACTAACTGAATGTTATAATGCAGGGGGGGGGGGGGGCGTCTTCTAAAGGGACACCAACAAGTCAGGTTTTCAGGATATCCCTGTTTCAGCACAGGTGACTCAATCAGTGGCTCTGTCAGAATGAAGCAGGGATATCCTGAAAACCGGACTTGGTGGATCATGAGGACTGGAGTTGGCAACCCCCGTCATAAGGACTTCTGACTTGTAAAGTCAAGCCACCAACTAGTCAACTATAGGCAACTTTAAATATATAGCAGGGTTAAGGCTTGGGCAATAACATCTCACGATAACGATATTACATTTATTGTGCCAATTATATTTATTGCGAAAAGTATCTGTTCAATAGAAAAAAAACATTCACTTTATGTACAAGTTAAAGTTCTTCTTAAATAAAATAGATTTTACAATATATATGTCCTTACAGTCCACCGATGAACATCAACATGTCACTTAACATCAGAGGTGGAGAAGGGAAGTGTGCAAACCGAGGTCGTTGCTCTAATTAAAGGGTGGAGAGTAAAGGGTGGGTGCGGGATCCCTTTTATATTGGCAGATACGCCACATCTTAAACTGCATGTTACCAACTGTCCCCAAAATGTCAACTCCCACCGGCAACAGTAGCATCTCAAGTCACAGGAGTGTCTGTCAGTGGGGCCACGCCCCTAATGATCCCTGGAACAACCTGTGGCAACTCGCCCTCCACCCCCCCCCCTTTTTATTCCCAAAATAGCAGGTTCAAATATACCAAACTGACACCATAGCATACACTTTCCCTTTGTTATGGACATTTACTGTATTTTGTTCCCATAATGTACTGCGCTTCAGAAAACATCCTCTCGCACAAAACCACACAAATATAACATTTGTATGAAAAATTAAAAAAAAAAGTAATAAAAGGATTCAGAAATCCTAGATTTCTTTGCAGTAGTGATTACTGAATACTCTGATGTCCATTACTTCTGGAACACAACAAGTCTTTTCCATTCTGTTTCTGTTCTAAAAAGGTGTACAATGAGAAAATGGACATGCTCAATCTTATTTTAGAGTGCATAAAAAAAAAAAACCCGCTAAATGCTGCTTTCTGGTGGTCTGAAGCCTTTCCACGTCCTAAACCTCTAACGTTATTTGTCGCATCTCCAAATTTGTCCAGCAGTTTCAAGCCAAACAAACTGCTAGCGACATCCTATGGCAGTGGTCTGGTCGGAGAAAGCGGAGAGGATGATTTCGGTTCTCATCATGGGACACTATTTTTTTTCTAACTTAAAACAGATACAAATTCAAATACTACGAGGCTCACCCGTCTCTAGACTCTGATTCAATTTCCAACCGCTATGTAAAATATAAGCTACCCAAGTCTAGATATTTTATAAGCGTCAAGTCATTTTCAAACGGTCTCATTAGTTGTCAAGCGATTTGCCTACCACCAACTATTTTGATCTCACAAAGTTAAAGCTGCACTTCAAGCTGCCGTTTAAAAAAAAAAAAAAAAAATATATATATATATATATATATATATATATATATATATATATATATTTTTTTTTTTCCCTTTCAATATGTGCATCAATACAATCTGCACACTGACAAGTGATTAGCGAAGCTACAGATCGAATTGTTCTCCTGTAATCAATCGCTTGCTCAGGGTTATTTAATTCAGTTCTTGCACAGCATTGTGGGCAATGTAGTCCTGGAATATGATTGACTGGCAGTTACTAGATAGATACAATTAGTTCACTGCTAGTGAGAGGGCGGGGCTCAACAGCCAGAGCCTATCGGAAGGGGCTGTCACTTTGGAAATGCTTCCTACATTTAAAGACATTTTTAATGTTTCTAAACTTTCTTTTTTAAATTTTAAATGCAACAAGTATCTTCTCATAGTACAGAACTGATTTATTAAAATAAACACATGTAGGATATTGCTTGAACTGCTGCTTTAAAATATAAATATTGATATCTTCGTTTGTTGTTTTTAAGTATTTAGTTTAATAAGTAAACTAAATACTTAAAAACAACAAACAAAGATATCAATATTTAAAGTTTTATGGTTGGACAGAAGAGGAAGGTGGCTAGTCAGCCTTCAAGTGACTATAATTTCACCATGCTTTAATTGATTGTGGGAGTGCAAAAGGAAAGATTAAGACTAGTACATGTAGAATGTTCTCCAGTTTCTCAAGGGTTTCCTTAATAGCCATTACAGCTTGGACATGGCAGCTCTGGTTTTTGGTTACACTTGCAATTGCCTTAATCTTCCATCCATGTAGTCACAACCTGTAAATCCAGTGCTTATTGTGGCCAGAAAGTTAATACTATGCCAGTAAATTAAACCTCAGCCCCAAATATTTGCCAATCGGGCAGAGAAGTCTTCTTACTAGCAGTAAAAAATAATGCATGCCATTATTCACACTACTAGCCCTTTCTAGATTTTACAATGTAACAATGTCTATAACGAGTTGTAAAGCCAAGATCCCGCTGCCCGCACGCCTGGCGTCGCGTGTACAGCGCTTCACCGCGATCTGCAGGCAGATTTTTTAGGCGCGGGACGCGGCCATGTTGCACATTCTCTGTTCCAAGCCTGAGTGAGTACTCCATGGTCTTTATAGCAGAAGTTTGTCTCGTACAATTTGCTTGTTACACTCTCCGCATATTACATTTTATTACCAGAATTGTGCCTAGAATATCAGCCCAATTACACGGGCGCTGTTTAACAGGCTGTTCCTGTTTAACCCCCCCCCTTTTTAGACACCCATATGTTTAGAAGTATAAATAGCAGATAACTGGAAAAAACACATTCAAGAATTAGAAAGTATATAGCACACTACATTAATAAGGCAGAAATAAACTGAGCAATGGCTGCACATCATTGCACTGTATTTCTCTTGCCCTTTCCCTCTCTGCGTATCCAGTCTCTGATTGGCTCCCTGGCGCACCATGTCTCTGCGTCGCCGCACGGGAACACAATCCAGTTGTAGCCCCTGTAGGCTGACGCGTCACAGTATGAAGTGAGCCAGGAAGCGAGGGCCTGGTAGGGAGGCGGCAAGGGACTGGTGAGAGGCGTGCACGCCGCTGTCTGCAGTGGGGACCTAGCCTAGTGGTCAGCAAGCATCCAATGCGACCCCACCATTTAACACTATATAAAGTAGAACAGGGATTCTCAACTCCAGTCATCAATACCCCCCCCCCCCCAAGTTGGCTCAAACAGTCCCTGCATCAGCAAAGGTGGCTCAAATCAGAGCCACCTGTGCTGAAGCTGGAATTTCCTTAAAACCTGACCTGTTGGGGGGGGGGGAGGGGGGGTTGATCTTGATGACTGGAGTTGAGCACCACTAAAGTAGAACATTGTTTCCCCCAATTAAACTTCTGTCACACAAAAAGGGAATAATTCAATATGAACCTAGAGAGGACCGCACAATAATAAAACAAAATGCTGAAACACACACACCCACACAAAAACAGCACCAGAAAATAAAGAATACCTTAATTTCAGATGATTCGGAAGAATTGGACTTTGTCGATACTTCAACACTTAGTTTATCATCTGTGGACCCAAACTTTATACTTTTTCTTTTCCTCCCGCTCATGCTTTTCTGCTCAGTTTCCTCAGGCTTGGAAGGGTCATCTCCTCCATCCCCACATATAGAGGATTCAAAGAGGGGCTTTCCATTCATATAGGTTTTGGTGATTTTCAGCTTTATTTCCGGGGAGTTATTCTTGGTGGGGGTGGTGTGGGGTGGAGTCCCAATGCCTTGTATCTCTTGTGCATCAAAGCGCACTTTGGCTTCTTGGGCACCGGATTCTCCATTAAACACCCGAGAAGTTAGATCCTTCAATTTTTCCACCGGGATAAATGGTAGTGCATCATGGCCATTAAACTTCTGTATGACCCCCTCTTTTAGAGTGGCTGAAATATGCGCTCTGCCCAGGAATACGGAGCACTCTCTACTCACTTCTGGGTTTGAAGTCTTTCCAGTTGGGTTCCCAAGGATATGAGGAACTTGTTTCATTGTGCGGCGGTTGTTTCAGATTGACTACAGAGAACTTTAAGTCGTTTTCACCAATCTCACACTACTGTAGAAAAAGAAAAAGCACAAGCATATGAAGATGGAAGTATGAAAAACTACATGAAGATAATTCTTAGATCTAATGTACGCCTTTACCAAAGGTCTAAACTTCTGCTTCAGATCCAATCACAGAAAAGCATGAAATTACATCACAACTAACAAGTTTTACTTTTCATTTTAATCGACATAGTTCAGAAAAGTGTATACACACAAGAATTGCATGCTAGTAGTGTGTGTGGTGTGTGTGTGGTGTGTGTGTGGTGTGTGTGTGTGGTGTGTGTGTGGTGTGTGTGTGGTGTGTGTGTGGTGTGTGTGTGGTGTGTGTGTGGTGTGTGTGTGTGGTGTGTGTGGGTGGGTGTACAAACCTAAACATTATTACAAAAAAATTAACCTATCCTTTAAACCTTGTTTTTTTGGGGGAACCCTTTATATCCCAAATGGAAACCACCACACAAGTTGAAACAGGTCTTCAAAAAAGTTAAAGCCACTAACAAATGTTTTTTTAACCGGTCTTAAAAAAAAAACATTTGGAAGTGTGTAGACCCTTTATGGTGGAGGTACCACCATGAAATACGTTTAATATTGTAACTCCGGAGTCAGAGGACGGGTCTGCAGCTTCACACTTCCTAAGCAATTACAGAACTGAAAAAAGGTCTATTTATAAAACCATTTCCAATTCAAGTTGTAATTGGTTTCTGAATGGATTTGCATTTCAAATAATACAAAAAACACACCCAATTTTAATCAAAAGCCATCAGACGGTACAGAAAACTCACTTTTGACCTTTCTGGAACAGTTTAACCTCAAACGACCACAATTATACAATTACATTTCTCAAGAAGTATGTTAGCAAGAGCAACAGCTTTTCCTGTCATACTTGCTAGACAATATATTTTCTTTGTGCCTTGGCCAAACTGACTGTTTTTGTGCCATATAAAATAAAAGCAAGCCATTTCTATGCCAAGACTACATTACACATGCATTTTAAATGTGCAAATTGCCTTAGTCGTTTCATTTTCATCCAATTCAAAGTCCTAATTGCAAAATCCTCCTGCAGTTGATAATGGGAAATGAATGTTTAAAAGCTTTTGCAGGGACTTCAAAATTGGCATATTATAATTTGGTAAAACATAGCATCTATTTTAGCATGGATAACGGCAACTGTGGAATGTCGGCAGCATTGTTCCGGTGAGGCGGGAAACACCAGCAATCCTTAGCACGTAATGAATGCACTTTCACCTATCCTTATACTTTGCAAGTAAATCAGCAGAGCCAAACCGTTTCAAATAAAAACAATTGGAGATGGCTTACATGACAAAGCTTTGACAATTACATTTACAATACATTTTGCTCAATGGGACTGCACTTTTTAGAAGGCCAAACTACTTAGCCCCAACAAAAAAGACATTTCAGATAAAAAAGACATTTCAGACTATTTGTGTCTCTTTAATAAAACGTGCAGTTCTCCTCAAAAATAACTTCTTTAACAGGTGATCAATGTGATTGATGTCTTTAATATCAGATTATCAATTTTTTCCTAAATGTATCAAATATACATGCAGACCTCAAAAAAGCCGATAAAAAAATAAATAAATAAAGTCTTCCCCAGAGCCTCTCAGATCAGGGTATGTGAAGTCCAGTAACACGAGAGGGACTTCACAAACATGTTCATTTTGGTTACGGTCTCAATGTTTTAAAGAAAAAAAAAATTAAAATTCAGTAAGCAGGAAAAACAGAGGTGGAAACAGACACCTTATTGTACAGAATCGCAAAGAATGTTTTTTTTTTAAAGCTTTTCAAAGGAGTTGGGAGAAATGTAATCATGGTTAAAGCAAATATTTAAAAAAAAAAAACGACAATTAAAAGTTAAAAAGGTCACGTTATGTACATTTCCTTTCACACATTGCCCAAACCCTCCCAGTCTAAGGACCAAACAGGAGAAAGGGGTATTTTATATGTGGGTAGAATGGGATAAGCTGAAACAAACCTCTCCCACCCTCCAGCTCCCCATATTTACAAACTATGAAAAAATGTTAAAACCACTTAGTACCATGTACTAGGCTCCATGCTCTCACAAATTGTTAGTGATCATGGTCCTTGGAGGGACTGCTCCTTTAACTGTAAGGGCTCGTTGAGCAGGTACGCTCAAGCTGGACACGTTGCGGCAATGCACGTGTGCAGCATGAGCGGGTGCGCCTGCTCGGCGCTCAGCACGAGCAAATTTGAATTTGCCGCTCGCAAGCTCGTCACGTGTGAGGTTCTCCCAATGAGGGCGAACCAGCTCCGTGACGTAGAGGCCGCGCCCCCACCTAGCCGGACAGGAATCGCCCAGCCGAGCGCAGCGCTGGAGCGCCAGCGCGCCTCTACCCACCCTGGACGAGACCTAACGGTCCACCTAAATAAAGAGGCTTAGAGACTTTAGTTTCGGTCAGATTGCCATCAGGCTACCACCACACAACCTTTACACCAAGCTTATGTACACTCCAAGGGAGGAGTGTGCACTATATGGGATGCTGGCTATTTCCTCCCTTTTCTGTGTGCGCACAATTTTCAGCAACGGTTTGCAGAGGGAAAACCCCTCTTCTCTACACCCCTCCCCTTAGTCTTTATTGGCTTTCAGATACAGACATGAGTGGGGAAAAGAAAAAAATCATTTGACAAACATTCGTAGGTCCCAAACAAATCACGTGAATCCTTGCTTATAGCGTGGTTAGATTTAAGGAAGCTAGATTGTTGCTTTGAAGTCTATGTAGGACTGCAGCATTAAGTGGAGCTGCCTTTTAACACACTAATCCCCCAAACACATTTAGAATTAAATCCATACTACAGGAACCAGGCATCAGCTTTTTTTTTTTTACTTTCCCCACATTTTTAAATATGAACGTTAGTGATATGTTTTTATTATTGGCTTCTATGCCCATATTTGGGAGACTGTTTTATTTCAGGGATGAAATATAGCATACAAACAATTATAAAACCTATCCAGAATTATGTAAATTACACATATTGCCCAACACAGCAGCCAGTGATAGATTTGCCAAAAGTAATCCTGAGCATTAGAGAAATGAGAGTTGCTTCTTACAGGCTGATGCCTGAAAAGCACAGAACAAAAAAATTAGTCAAGAAAAATGTTTCACACAATACAAAGTTAGGGATTAAATGTATCATTTAGAGTGCAAACATTTTACTGGTAAATTGTGCATTTAAGAATTATTTTAATGGGGCCGTCCCTGCTAGGTGTACTAATGACTGGCATGCCTAATGAGTTAAATCTGGATGATTGATGCCATTTTTAGCAAAAATTGAAAGTGAGCTCAGACTTCAAGGGTTTAATTTCCGCCCTTTTGTCAAGTGAATCAGAAAAGGGGGGGGGGGGGGGGAAACACAAAATGAGTGTGTCTCCTAAAGAATTCACTATACTGCACTCCTACTTAATATAAAATTTAACTTTTAATATAATTACATAAAACATAAATTACCAAATCGTTGTGTATTGTGCAATAAAAATAAATTAAATTATCAAAACAAGCGTATGTGTCAGTGATTGTACGTTGGAATAATCTCAAACAACAATTATATTAGAGATAGCAGGACACAAAACGTTTTGATAATTTAATTTATTTTTAATGCACAATACACAACGATTTGGTAATTTATGTTTTATGTAATTATATTAAAAGTTAAATTTTATATTAAGTAGGAGTGCAGTATAGTGAATTCTTTAGGAGACACACTCATTTTGTGTTTCCCCCCCCCCTTTTCTGATTCACTTTTCAGTTCACAGGTTGCACCCACTTCTTCAATTACCACATATTTATTCATTATTTTGCTTAAATTGGTGTGGTCTTGTGATCACTCCCTAACCCTAGTGTTTTCTCTTTTGTCAATTGTGTTCAACAGGAGCTTCCACAGGCATAAACACTCCTTCCTCCTCCTATTTAGATACTTTCTTATACTGTACCCTTATGAAGATGTTGTCACGATAGAGATCCAAAAACATCATGTGTGATGTATGCTGCTATAGTCCCCAAAGAACTATCGAGAGCCTACAAGGGAAGTGTCACGGATTGAAAACAAGAATTAAGAATCTGAGGAACTTTAGGTGTGACTGATGGATAGGAATATGGAGGCATGTTGTCCTTGAGATCTATTGCCGCCAGCAAGTCACAGATTCTATAGATACCTAAACCATAGCAAACCAGATTTTCATGGATCTGGCTAACACGATCATGGTCTGTAGATGGATCCTATACTAAATTACAACATCTTCAGCAATTCTTCCGGCCATCTGAAGACTGCATCCTCCAAATTAATGGTCATCCGTCTAGTGAATCTGGATACCGCAGCATCTACTCTGGCTGGATTTTCCCACAATCTTCATCTTCGCGTTTTAATTTGTACATTATGTTAAACTTCCTTGTAGCGCTACTCTTCTTGTTCGGACACTGCCATTTGTATATAGTGTATATATTACTATACATCAAAGAAAATTTGAAGATGCTCTCTGGCACATTCCTGTCCAGATAGTGTAATTATTTTTCTCTTCAGCAAGACAAAGTGTTGATGCAACCTCTTTAATGAGGTTGTCAATGCACTCCACGTTAAAGGTGAAATGTTCTTCCTTCGACATATGCGGATGACCGGAGGTATACAGTCTAAGGCAGATTCTCCACCTGAGAAAGCTGACTTGTAAAACATTTCCAGCCTCGGACCCCTGAAATAAACTTTGAATGCTTCTTCTCTGGCGGCTTTGAAGAGCACCACCATAAATGGAGATGCCCCAGACACTCGTGTATCTTTCACAGCTTAGAAGTTCAGCTGTTGGGAAGAAAGTAGTTCCAGAATGTCCCAGAACATACTTGAAAACGAGAGGTAACTCAATGTATTACTTCCTGGTAAAACATTTTTATAAATAAGAAAATGGAGAGTTGTGGATGAGGCCTCACACACGAGCAACTGAAAAGCAGTTTTATAATCCACACCAAAAAAAAAAAAACCCTCCTGGCTGGTACGAGTTTATATGGTCTCAAACAAGTCAGGCAATCTGTCCCCTAGCTTCAGCTGGGAGTAGTCCCAAATTCCCTACTGTTATGCACTGACATGGAGGGGTGGGAGACAGAGGTTTTCAGGAAGTCCAGTTGTACTTCAAACTTTCAGCTCCCCTCAATCCACCTATAATGTCACTAGTTCAGTAATGACCATCCAACAGATCAATTCAAGCTTGATTTTGTCTTAGGCTGAGTCCATAGAGACTTCAGTCGTGCGGAGGCTGAGGCCTTAGTTCACGCGCAGTCCAGGGACGGGACAGTGACATCACAGAGCTGGTTCGCACTCATTGGACGAACCGCTCACGTGACCGGTCCTGCGCTCCCGTGAGCACTTAAAAAAAAAAACAATTGTCGGCTACGCTTCCGCACGCCTGCGGAAGCGTGTGCGAGTCCCTGCTAAAGTCTCAATGTGGCTGCAGGGGCTCACTGCCAAGCGTGAGCGCGTGTCAGTGCCTAAACGCTGACCATGCCCGCGGCCTAAGTATAGTTGGCAACAGAAGTTGCCAAGACATGTCCTACTTGCACTTTATTCTTACTGTATGTCACCGCTCTTGGGATAAAGGGCAGGCTAGCGAAGTTAGGCCAGCTTATTCTTTGAGAGATGGCCTTGTGTATGGCCCAATACCCTTTTAACTATTTAGATTAACAAATCCATTAGGACAAGTTGGCCATTATTGAATATGCTGTGAAGCCATTTTACCAGTCATTTGAATGGCCGTAACAATTTTCCAGCATGAGGAAGATCATTTCACAGCATATTAAATAACACCATTGTAATTAACGTATATATGCAATAAACAACTCTTAAAAATACACAATTACCATTTCATCCTTGAATGAGTATTAAAAAATATATGCATGTACTGTAATGGGCCTCATTCCTATTACTTTGATAAGAGGAAGTAGCCATTTGACATGCATGCATACATGTGGGGAACAAACATTAAATAAATGTTTAGAAGCCAATCAACTGCATAGCCTTTAAAATCATTGCTACAGCAAGCAATGGTTTGACAGTACTGAATGCGACAGCACCCTTAAGGCCTCACAATTAACATCTTTAGATCTGCAAGGTCAATAGTGTTCATTTTTAAGTGCAACAGAAAAAATGTTTTCAGGCAAGGTGCTTTATAAGCTATTTATACATGCCTCAGAGAAATCAGAGAGATTTCCGATACGGTTTCCATAGCAGATAAACAAGGCAAGCAGTGACTCACTGTCTGTCTAATATGGGTGAACCTGACAGGGAACGCTAGTGACCTAGCATACCTTAGGCTATGTCCCCGCTGCATGCTGAAGCGCCCGTCATAGGGCGCTGCTGGGACAAGAGCAGCCCCCACTACCAGGGTTGGCCACCGCAATGCGCGGCCAGAATTTTCTGAAGACAGAAAAACTGTTCAGATCGGCGACAGAGCGCTGGCCACACCCCCAGCAGTTCAGCCAATGAGGACGAACATGCCGGGTGACGTCATGGCCGCACCCCCCGACGCAGCACTACAGACCGGGGAATACAGCTGCAGGCGCTGCCAGCCTGGCAGGCGTGCAGCGCCGACACCAGGGACAAAGCCTTATACATATATGTAGATGTACTTTCTGTATGTCACAACAATCACACTCATGATTTTTTTTCCTGATGGCTAACTTGATTACCTCTATTCTTCCTATAGATTATAAAATGTACTAATATTTTTGAATGATGGGGAAAATACACATTTTCTTAGCACTGCTAACCGCCCTTTCCATTTGTTGGTTATATGGTTATTGGAATCTCAATTCATTTTTTAAGATTGCAAACAATGTATTCAGTGAGACAGTTGCGACCAATTCTCTCCCCCCCCTTCCCTTCCTCTCCTCCCCCTTTTTATGCTGCATTATAATTGCCGGGTTGTAAGAATAAAGTAAAAGAAAATGGCTATAGTTTCAGCTCACAAAAACAGTTGCAGGCTGATGACTCAATGCACGTCATGATATCTCAAAGCAAATTTTAGTATTCTGACTTCCTGTTTATTTCATTGCCTGCTGTGGCGGCAAAAGGGTTAAGAAAATGTGATGCTTTGTAATACAATATTGCACAAAACACCTGGCAGCTAAAATGTTAAATATTTTACAGGTGTCGGTTAAGGGTTCTGAGGTTAGCACATGTAACACCAATGCATTATGGCACAGAAACAGTTAATCCAACATAATTTGGCCTATTTGAGTGTTTACAGTAAAAAAAAAAAAAAAATGTAGAACAAAAATGTATTTTACCACAGACTGAAGAACATACTAAATGGATTGTAAGTTCTTCGGAGAAGGGACTAATTTTCCTAATGTTTATTTTATGAATGAGGCGCTTGTATTATCCCATTATGTCACATGTGTTACTGCTGTAAAAGCACTATGTACATGGATTGCACTATATAAACACGTACAAACAGCACATGAATATGGGGCATGTGAGGTTCTAAAATCTCCATATCCTCTAGGGCAAGCTCGTATTGGCCAATCACACAGCATTACAGCCTGCAAAAACGCTGGTGTCTGAAGAGATACTCATCATGCAGTATATGCAGGTGCTTGCATCCTACTCGGTACAGCTTTCTACATCATTATTTCCTACTTTGCACAGCTAGTGCAACTAGTCTGATCTGTTTGTACAAACCTATATCAGTCATAAGAAACCAGTCCTGACTGAGCAGCCATTATACGGAGGGGCTGGTTGTCCATTTGTTGCACTAATTCTTGGTTATCTACATTCACATCTCAATATCCGCAAGCTAGCGTGAAGAGGTTATTTGAATAATCCCATGCAGTCACTACAGGACTGGGATAAATAAGTGTACTAACATGGCATCCTCTACACAGACTGCCAAAATGACACCTGAAAAGGGCAGCAAATACAGGGATGGAGCTGCTGAATAAATACGTAAAAATGTCTTCATCGCTAGTGATACGCGTAAAACAAAAACCTAGCGTTTCAGATTAGGTCTTTAAATAACAACCTCTTAAAATTAAAAGACATGTACCATTTATATTGTGCCAACCTGAAATGTAAAAAAAAGCAAATATATATGCACCAACACAGCTGGAGCACTGTACAGTGGGGGGATACAAAGATGTGAGTAATAAAAATAAAATACAGGTATTTTTTAGAAATATATACACTTTTTTTTTATCGCTCACATTGTACTCCCACTCACAATGCTCCAGATGTTTGGCGCATATATACATATTTATACACTAATATTCACTGATGTACAGTATCACGTGTTTAGAACACATCAGATTCTTTTTTGGGGATTCTTAATCATTAGGGATATAGAGCCGGAGGAGTGTGACCCCAAAAGGTAACATACAGAGAGAGGTGTGTGTCAAGCTCTCGATGCCCGCATACAATTTCCAAGCCTACCCTCAACTTCTCCCCATACCACAGACCTCTTGGGGCAGCAGCCATGAAAGGCTTGGAGTGAGGCTAGTGAGGATGGGAGGGAAATCATTGGGATGATGTAGGAAGAAAGAGGGACACTTGATACCATTAGATGCCTGTCCCATCCCATCCATCGCCTTGGTTAGGAAACTTAATTCAGGGGAGAAAATGGGGATGCTTCTTAAACTGCAGCAGTAAAAGCAATCCTATCCCGGCATCTGCTTAACTACAATTAATACATACACACACACTATACATGAGTGACACAGGAATATATATATATATATATATATATATATATATATATATATATATACACACACACACACACACACACACACACACACACACACACACACACACTTTAAATATTTCTTTACGATTATGTTTCAGTCTCAATAGGGACCACAACGTAGAAAATGTTCAATAAATCTTTCAATTGGAATAGTGCTGGTAATCCACATTTTTTTTTATAATAGTCCTGCAGTTTTACCAACTTATTGCCAGTAACCAGGAGCACAGCTGACCCATTTAACATATATCTTGAAGCAGTTCAGACGTATACACAAATATATATTATGATGGGAAGTGGTTTAGAAGTACATACGCACTAATTACATATATGAAGTGGTTTAGGTGTGTGTGTGTGTGTATATATACACATACATACACATATACACAATCCTGCTGCCCTCCCCCCATCCTATACCAGAACCCGGTAATTACAACAGATAATAGCCCCGTTATTGATAGTGATAATTACATGAGCTCACACGCAGGGCCCGGATCCCGCCAAGTTTCAGGCCTAACCGCCCACATACACCCCCTCCCCCCTTCTCCTCCCATTACTACAACTACAACATGCAACCGGAGCAGGAAAGGCCCGAACACGGAGGCCATCACGGGACACACCGAAACAAACACACGCAATACGGGCACATAAAATAGCGAGAAGTGACCTGTTTGTCGCATCCTTATGGGCGCGATGGGGTAAGGGCTGCTGCTGGCTGGCAATCAATGAGAGAGAGCGCGGCGCGCGGCGGCTTAAGCTCCGCCCCCCATTCGCTCTTGGCGGCGGGGCACGCCCCTCCCCTCGCAGATGTCCGCGCGAAAATTCCAGGCTGCTGATTGGCTGCAGGGCGAAGGAAAGACGGGGGGGAGGGAGAGAAGGGGGAAGATATGACCGGTTATTTTCAAATGTAAAAAAAAAAAAAAAAAAAATGTAACGTTCGGAAGGTAGTGACGTAGGGAACAGAGGCCGCGACGGCCGAGTGCGGGGCATCCGTTAACGGTCACTCTTGCCCCTATGACGTCTTTATGCTTGAAATTATCTGCCCGCGCTCCTCTACACCCTTTCGCTGCCAGGGGAGGCTTTTGCAATGCGTTGCAAATGGGGGTTAGAGAGTGTAGCAGAATGTATGTGGAATGTTGAAATGAAATCAAAAGATATATATATATATATATATATATATATATATATATATATATATATATATATATATATATATATATATATATATATATATATATATATATATATATATATATATATATATATATATATATATATATATATATATATATATATATATATATATATATATATATATCTCACACTAGGAAAAAAGAGGGAAACACGGTCTTGTTTTGAAATACAAGTTACAACAAGTAAGAGCAGAGCCCTCAGTGTCAAGCTGCTGAATAACAGGGTCTCTGACTCCGTATGTATAATGTTGTATGTTGCCATCAGTGTATGCAGCGCTTTACAAAAATGACAATAGAAAATAAATGACAATCTCTGGGACAATAAACGCAACAGGTAAATGGCAATGTAGGACAAAGGGAGACCTTGTCCCGAAGAGCTTACAATCAAAGGCCCTGATCCACAAAAGGGTGCTAAACTTTAGCACTTAATAGTTAACTCTTAATGGAGGCTTGCTACGGCTTGGTCCCCTTTTGTGGATCTGCGTCTGAGGCCGAGCTCAGACTGGCTGCTACGTCCAGGCGCTTGCGTGCCCGCCTCCGCCGCGCGCTTCTGCAGTCCAGCGATCTGTGCTCAAACTGCAGGAGTTGGGTCGCTGCGTTTGGGGGCGTGACGAACACGTCACGGAGCTGGTACGCCTTTATTAGCTGAACCAGCTCACGTGACGCAAATGCAGCCCCAAATTTCAATTTGGGTTGTGGCGGCAAAATGTTGCAGCGTCTACGCTGTGGTTTGCCGCCACAACCAGTTTCTAGTGTGACAATTGTCATCCACTAGCCTCAATGAGTGACAAACGTGCGCACATGTAAGCGCGCACATCGCGTAGCATCCTGTCTGATCTGAGCCTCAGGCCTCAGCCAGGATGGCAATGAGCGGGCAGGCACGCTCACGCTGGTCGCGATTAAACACATTGCGGCAATGTGTGTGGCCTGTGTGAACAAGCGCCTGAGCATGCGCGGCGCTTAGCTGCTTGTAAAGCAAGCAAATTTGAATTTGCCGCTTGCTTGCGCCGCCGCGCATGAGCTCCTGCACGCTAAGCGCCCCCCTGGCCGCAGCATGGTGCAGCGACGCGCAATCATGCTTGAGCGACGTGACGTCACCAACTCTGAGCAGGAGCGCTAGCCTGTCCTGCAGCAATTTACGATCGTGAGCAGGGGGCGTGGCACATAAGGGAGGGGGCGTGTCATTGCCTGGATCGGGGCGTCAGTGAAGGAAGTATTGTGACGTCACATTCGTTGTTACCGCGCTTAGAAATCAATTTGGCCTGTCTCCCCAAGCGCAGAGCATTGGAAAGCATACGAGCACCTACTATCATTGATTCGATCGTGCCAAGCGCACGTCACCGCACCATGGCCACAGCCTTAGTGTATAGTATTTTAATGTGTTTGGATTTGGGAAGGTATGGGTTTTTTTTAGAATCAGTATTCATTATATTATAGGTCCCATTATAGAGTGATTGGCACTCTTTTGCATGGACGGTTACTCGGATCAGAGGGATTTTAGGGGGAGGTTCTAGTAAAGGAAATTGCATTTTGATGGAATAGTACGGACTTTTATCAGTGAGACCCCACTGAGGTCTATGAGATTGTCTGTTGATGCTAATAATCAGTGACGCCAGATCAAAAACAGTTGGAGCCATACTTGCCCTCTATTCTGTGGGAAGATAAGGGGAACATAGGTAATGTGATACCCTGTATTGCATCAACAATGGTCCAATTGTAGTATACTATAAACTAAGCATTGCTGGTCCAATGAGAGTGACTGCCTCTCGTGTGTTTCTTTTAATGATCCCAAAAATGTTATCAGGAAGGAAACTCTCACTAAATTTCAGCAAAATCCGTTTTACAGATGTCAGTGTAGTCTTACTTATAATAAAATTATATGTGTTATTGCTCCAAAAAATGTTCCTGGAAAAGCCAAAAATGCAATGTACACACAAATTTACTGGATACCCGTTTCATTATTTTGTTTAATTTCTGCTTAAGAAATAGAAAATAGGACTGTAATTGTGTTAAATCAGCAAAAAAAAAATGAAGACTCCAGGGTATTTATAAAAAAAAAGTAAAACTTTACAACTTATTTGATGTTAAAAGCCCTGATTACAAAATAGTTCTTTCTTTATACTGTATGTTTTTATATATTTTTCAGAGCGCTCATTGTTTTTCTTCTCAAACTCTCCAGACTGGGGTAAACTCTCCGAGGCCAACAATGCAACCATAAATAAATAAGGTTATAGAGGTCATGTATTTCTGTTTTGCACTACATTCATCATTGGAGTTACCACACGTATGCAGATTTTGTTTTATTTTAGAAACCTGATGCTGTACAAAACGATTATTATTCTGCTACCTAGTCACTGGGGCTTTAAAGGCCATTCAGAGATAATCTATCTTGCCCACAGGAGTTAAAGTGACTTTGCAATTTGTGAAACATAACAGAATTATATCATTCGCTTCCTCTTGTATTCCAAACAATGAGCTGCCATTACATATATATTTAGGCACTGTACCGTGTATGAGTCTCACTGGATGTGCTAAAAACTGAGCTTTGTCTGTGTTTTATGTTCTGTCTCTGGTTTTAAAATGAGCTGCCATTAACAGATTACATCGTCATCAAGAGTTTTACAGAGGGACCAGGGCTGCAAATACGATCTTCCTTCCTTGCATAACCATTAAATGCATATATAATGCAAAAAGCTAATGCATGTGAAACCGATTCCAGTGGCTGCATGAACTAGCCGTTTACTACAGGTCCCGGGGACCCGATGCAGGCAAGGGACACCTGCGACGTCATTTCCCAAAGCGCACGATGACCAGATCCCGCCCACCCCACCGGGCTCTAGGCCTCGTTCAGGGTGCAGGCTTCGGAGGGAGGGCGTGCTGACGTGCGTGCGGCCGTGTAATACAATGTATTTAAAGTGAACTGTGGTTGTCAGGGTAGCAGCTGCCCTGTCTCCGAAGTAGGGAGTTGACGCTGGCTACAGTTTCAATAAACAAAAAAATCGTTTTTTGAAGCTGCAGCAGCGTCACTGGGACCTCGTCAGCCAATGAAATCATTCTTGAGAATGATTTCAAGACTGCAACTTGGATCCCTAACCTGCCGTCTGTAGCCCCGCCCCCTCCCCGCCTCCTCAACTCCTGAAAAAGTCTGCTGGGGATAGGGTGACCACCCGTCCCCCTTTTGCCGGTACAGTCCCGTTTTTTCGGGAGCTGTACCGGTTTTCTGTGTGTACCGGAAATGTCCCGGATTTTCCTTACTGTGTCCCCATTTTTTTTTTTTGTCCCCCCCCCCCCGGCAGTTTCCTACCTTGTTGGCCAATCCCCAGCGTCCCGGCATTAAGCCCCGCCCCCCGGCATCATCCTTCACCAAGGACTGGCATGTGGAATGGATGGAAGGAAGGGTGCCTGGGGGCGGGGCTTCCGCTTCCTGCGGCAGAGTACACGTGGTGTGTGTCTCTGCCCGCGGCTCCTGGCTCTTCTGCGCGGTGTCTCCCCCCCTCTGCCCGCCCGGGGGGATAGGAGGTGGGTTTTTGATCCTTTGCCTCCTGTCCTGGCGCTCCCTTCCCCCCCCTGTCCCCTTGGTTCGGGAGATGGGAACGGGGGCTGGCAGTGGTGGCTGCGCGGTGTTCCCCCATTCTGCCCCGGGAGCCCGTGGCTGCCCGCCGGGGGAGGGGGGGCGGCAGTTTACCTTTGTGTCCCGGCGCTCCTATCCCCCCCCCCCCTAGGTGCGGGAGATGGGCGCGGGGGTGGGTGCAGGGGGAGGCGGAGAGCCACCTGCTCGTGGCTGCCTCTGTCTGTACTCCAGTCTGTGTGTGTGTGTACCAGTGTGTACCAGTGTGTGTGTACCTGTGTGTGTGTACCAGTGTGTGTGTGTGTACCAGTGTGTGTGTGTGTGTGTGTGTGTGTGTGTGTGTGTGTGTGTGTGTACCAGTGTGTGTGTGTACCAGTGTGTGTGTACCAGTGTGTGTGTGTACCAGTGTGTGTGTGTACCAGTGTGTGTGTGTGTACCAGTGTGTGTGTGTACCAGTGTGTGTGTGTACCAGTGTGTGTGTGTACCAGTGTGTGTGTGTACCAGTGTGTGTGTGTACCAGTGTGTGTGTACCAGTGTGTGTGTGTGCCAGTGTGTGTGTGTACCCGTGTCTGTCTCCCCCTCTCCCCCCCCTCTCTCCCTCACCCTCTCTCCCTCCCTCTCTGTCCCTCTCCCTCTCTGTCCCTCTCTCTGTCTCTGTCTCTCTCACCCTCTGTCTCTCTCACCCTCTGTCACCTTCTCTCTCTCTCTCTGTCACCCTCTCTCCCTCCCTCTCTGTCCCTCTCCCTCTCTGTCCCTCTCTCTGTCTCTCTCACCCTCTGCCTCTCTCACCCTCTGTCACCTTCTCTCTCTCTGTGTGTCATCCTCTCTCTCTGTATCACCCTCTCTCTCTCTGTGTGTGTCACCCTCTCTCTCTCTCTGTGTCACCCTCTCTCTCTCTCTCTCTCTCTCTCTCTCTCTCTGTGTCACCCTCTCTCTCTCTCTGTGTCACCCTCTCTCTCTGTGTCACTCTCTCTCTCACTCTCTCTCTGTGTCACCCTCTCTCTCACTCTCTCTCTGTGTCACCCTCTCTCTCACTCTCTCTCTGTGTCACCCTCTCTCTCTCTGTCACCCACTCTCTCTCTGTCACCCACTCTCTCTCTGTCACCCACTCTCTCTCTGTCACCCACTCTCTCTCTGTCACCCACTCTCTCTCTGTCACCCACTCTCTCTCTGTCAACCCCTCTCTCTCTCACCCACTCTCTGTCTCTCTCACCCACTCTCTGTCTCTCTCACCCACTCTCTGTCTTTCTCACCCACTCTCTGTCTCTCTCACCCACTCTCTGTCTGTCTCTCTCACCCACTCTCTGTCTGTCTCTCTCACCCACTCTCTGTCTGTCTCTCTCACCCACTCTCTGTCTCTCTCACCCACTCTCTGTCTGTCTCTCTCACCCACTCTCTGTCTCTCTCACCCACTCTCTCTCTGTCTCTCTCACCCACTCTCTCTCTGTCTCTCTCACCCACTCTCTCTCTGTCTCTCTCACCCACTCTCTCTCTGTCTCTCTCACCCACTCTCTCTCTGTCTCTCTCACCCACTCTCTCTTTGTCTCTCTCACCCACTCTCTCTCTGTCTCTCTCACCCACTCTCTCTCTGTCTCTCTCACCCACTCTCTCTCTGTCTCTCTCACCCACTCTCTCTCTGTCTCTCTCACCCACTCTCTCTCTGTCTCTTTCACCCACTCTCTCTCTGTCTCTCTCACCCACTCTCTCTCTGTCTCTCACCCATTCTCTCTCTGTCTCTCTCACCCACTCTCTCTCTGTCTCTCTCACCCACTCTCTCTCTGT